>NW_020664373.1:137923-166234 GCF_002925995.2 Terrapene triunguis
AGACTCCTTGTTGATCAAGTAGCATGTCTTCACGGTGAGTTCAGATTGAATTTTGTAGAATGTGGAGAAAGTTCTCTGTCCAATCTGCTTGCAGGCACATCACCTTGCAAAGTTCAGCATCTTGAAGAGTGGTGTCAGTGGTACGCCTTAAGTCAATCGGCATACCTTTCAGTAAAAAAAACATATGTGGGACTCTGCCATTTCTTCATAACAGGGAGCAGAATGGAGCAAAATTTCTTGAAAGAACATCAGACGTAAATTGCATCTTCTTTTGATATGTATTAAAGTCAAATTAAAGTCATACTATGGCAACTGACTAATCCACCACTGTACTCTCACACTCAGCAGGTCAATGGCTTTATGATAGAGGCCCCAAATAGGCAAACAAACAGATTCTAATATAAAAGTCTTCCCACATGGTGGACTTTGAATCATACAATAGCTAAAACCATCATCAAGAATTCTAGCTCAGTCTGGGAATACTTTGCTTGCATCAGGCTGAGAGTACGGGATGCAAATATAACCTGCCATCCCTGCTGGAGCAGAATTGTGCCCAGACCCCCATTGTATGCATCAGACTGAATCACTACAGGCTTCCTTGGATCAAAATAAGCCTGGGACTGGATTTGACAGACGGCTTGACACAGGGCCTCTTTAGTTCAAAACAATTGTTCCTGGCCCTGGGTTAAATCCCAGGATTTAATCTGTTAGTCTTTAAGGTGCCACCAGACTCCTTGTTGTTTTTGTAGATACAGACTAACACGGCTACCCCCTGATACATGCTACTTAATGTATCTTATGCAGAGGAGCCTGGGTGATCATTCAAGTGATGTTATGACAAATAGTCCTGAATGTGGCTCATGAAGGACATGTGGGAATTACAAAGGTGAAGGAACTTCTGAGCAGTTATGATTGGTGACCAGGGCTACACTCAGAGTTTTGAGCATCATGTGAAGGCACGCTCAGCTTGCACAATAGAGGAAGGATAGCTCAGTGGTTTGAGCATTGGCCTGCTAAACCCAGGGTTGTGAGTTCAATCCTTAAGGGGGCTGCTTAGGGATCTGGGGCAAAAATCAGTACTTGGTCCTGCCTAATGAAAGCAGGGGCTGGACTTGATGACCTTTCAGGGTCCCTTCCAGCTCTATGAGAGAGGTGTATATCTCTATTATTATATAATGCATGGAACTACTGCTCCTCTGGCCCCTTTGAAACCAGTAGTCAGAGACAGATCATGGCAGAGAATTGGAGAGAATATTACTGGCCCCACAACTGCACTGTATGGTTACACACTGACAATTATGGATTATTACTCATGTTGCCCCTTTGCATTAATAATTTTACAAAGCACCTCAAAGGAGTTCATTTCTTGCCTAAGCACTTTCTGTGATGTTTGGCCTACCAGAGAACTTTGTTTCAGATAATGAGACACTTTTGTGTCAAGAAACTTTGAAGGCTTTCTGACCAGTAATGGCAAAATACATTATACATCTGCTGTGTACCACCCCCTAGAAAATGGGATAGTGGCAAGACAGCCTAAGCCTCTGAAGAACCATGTAGCTTGCATAGTGGAGGAACATTGAGATATACACTTCCCTATTGCATTGAGTTGTGGTTTATATGATATTCAGAGTACACTCATGAAAGTACTGGAGAAACCCCATTCTATCAGCTCTTCAGGTGAGGACCAAGCTGTCTATGCTGATGGAACAGGTTCATCCCACCTCTTTGCCATCCTTGAAGTTGACTGATGTTATTAGGAAATATACAAGTTTCAACAAGCGTATCTCTGGAAGACTCCATGTGTTCTATTCTGGACAAGCAATGTTTGTTAGGCGAGGGTCTGAAAGTATTTTTCACATTCGTGACCCGATCTTATGAGCTGCAGGGTACAGAGCTGACTGCATTTACCACATGGAGAACATGTTGTTAGTCAGCAAGGTATACTGCCTACTGAAAAGGGAACAGGTAGTGAAGAGGACACTTTTCTGTGTATGATGATGTGATGTTGCGCCACAGCAACAGCATCCACCCCCTGAGCTGAATTAGAGACTAACCACCTCCCTGCATGTCTTGCTTCAATTTCCTTGTGTTTGGGGATTGCGGTTCTGGGGTGCATCAGAGCATAACAAGTGGTTTGGCCCGTTTATCAACTTGCTTCTGAAAACACTCTCATGGTGTCCTCCACTACAAGTGCTATGTGTCACAAAGATGTTCACAGAAGAACAACATTTTATGGAAGAAAGCAACTCACTCAGAAATATGGTCTATTTGCTCCTAAAATATGCCTCTAAGAAATTTATTTCCAGCAGAAAATTTGGAAGTTTTTTCCATCATTCACTCCATTTGTTCAGGATTCTCTCTATACATCACCTTTACAAACCCATCCGAAACACACCTGAACTGCTACAATACTACAGTGACAGAGTGTTATATCCCTTCTCTGATAATATGTTCCAGCAAATAGCCTGAACATATTGAATCCACACAGCAAGAGGAATGTGTAGGACTAGAACTAAAATTCAAACATAAATGTCTGATAGTAAATTTTCCACTTTTTATGATACAGGTCAAATCCTCATTAACTGTTTTGATGGCCAATGTGACCACAGTGCTGAGTGAGTTTTAAGAACTGGAATAGAACAAACTCTTTTAGTCATCAGCTCCATTTTTTTAATTGTGTTTTTTAATTTTCATGAGACTATATTACTATATTCTATAGGAAACTTATGATGCCAAGCTAAAGATCCTGTTTGTTATCAGATAAATAATTATAGCAAAGTACTGCAGTCTTTCCAACTCTCACTATTTTCTCATCAGTGACAGGACTTCAGAGGGGGTTGGAGCTCTTCTCACGATGACGTGAGAAGATCCAGCCTCCTCCTGAAGTTCAGCCCTGTTGGAAGCTGAAAATGTCTTTCCCCTTGATTTGCCATTCTCACAGGAGAAGAGGGGAAAAAGGGAGCAAAGAACCCAGCAGCTCAACTTTGCTCCCTTCCCCTCCTATGAGAAACATGGACAGGATGGTGCTTCTGCTCCCTTCCTCTCCTTCTACGCCCCACCCCACAGCACCTGACTTGGGAAGGGGCAGAGGGGGCTGAAGAGCCCCTGAAGCTGACTCTGCAGCTTAGGAAGGGAATGCCACTTCAGCCCCGCAACCCTAGGAAAGGGGGGTGAAGAACCTTAGGAAGCACAGTGGTCAGGCTGAAAGTGCAGGAGGCTGAACTGGGGTGAAATGAAATTATGTTGATGCTTTGTTTTAGCAAGAAAAAATGAAAAAAATCATTTTTGGTTTGAACAGAAATGGATTTTCTTTTGTTTGGGGGCTGAACCTGCCCCACAAAATCAATTATTTGCTTAGCTGTAATCCTCAGTACTAAGTACTAAGGCTTAGTGAATGGGTCACTGGGCTGGAAGTCAGGAGACCTGAGCTCTGTGTAAGTTACTTCATCTTATTATACCCATCTCTAAACTGGGGACAATGGTACTTACTCTCCTTTGTAAAGCACTTGGAGGCCTATAGATGAAAAGTAAAATGCTAAGCATTTTTATTATCTTAAAAACATCCTAAATTGTGCTTGGGCATGTTTCCTTACTCTCAAGAACAGCAACTGGAGTGTTATTTTGCAGTGTGGTCAGCCTAACTCATGCTAGGCTGACACAGGACCCGTAACTTGTGTGTCGATCACTCGAGTTAACTCTAGTGAAGATGTGCTCCACAGGGCTAAAAAAGGGATATGAGTTAGCTGGAGAATGGATGTTCCTGAGGTGACACCGGTTTGAGTGCAAGGCTTAGCACGTATAGTGGCTGTTATTGTTGTGGAAAGACAGCGGGTGGCTGAAGTGGATGAAATGGCAGGTCTGTACGTTGCTGGGCATAACAGAAAGTTGCAGCTAACAGCAGGCTTTGGTTCCTGTGACTGTAGATTTATGTAATGTATGAATAAAAGACTAATTGTTAAATGAGATTTAATGAAAACACACTCAGCATGCAAATGAGGCACTAAACCACACACCATACTCCTGCTATTAAGCATGAATAAACTAGCAGCCATACAGCCGCACTCATTAATGCAGGCTCAGGTGCCCCTGTGCTCCTTGTCCTGCTCATTACTTTGCGTCTATATGCATGATTGTCCTCAACTTCACAGTGTGGAATCCAGCTCTTACTGTAGGTGATAGAAGCAGTGAAAGGGTGTCAGTCAATTGTCTTTTTCTGCTGCCTTTGTAGAAGTAATTACTATAACCAAAGGAGAAGCATGCTTGATTAATTGTTCTTCAGCTGTTTCCAGACTGATTTTTAAAATGTATTTCACATTCAAACATTTATTTCTAAAACAAAATTTTGAAAGTTTTCCTCTTTGTTGAAGATGAAAGTTAATTTTGAATAATCTTTGCCACTTTTACTCTTCATGAATTTCCTGGAGCAGATTGGGAATTTCTCAAATGCACTTGTCTGAAAATATCTAAAATTCAGTTAAGAATGATCTTGGTCTGAAGCTTCTTCAACAACCAGTGTATTGCTTATGCTTGATCTTCTGCTTTTGAACTGTTCTGATTAGATGCCGAGGTCATATGGTGTGCATTTCTATTCTTATTTAATGAGTGTAACTGTAGAAACAAGTTCCTGATACAACTACTTATGATTCTGAATACAAACTAGGGTCTGTGCAAGTATTCTACGTTGTGTACTTTTTATTAGTTGTGTTGCTTCTGAGAGAATATTATTTGAAAAAGTTCAGTTTAAAATTCCAATTTTATGTCAAAGAAAATGTTGACTATGAAGATATATTTTAGAGGGGTGTTTTTTCCATTAGATATCAGACATAAGAAATAGTCTCTTTGCACTAATCTTGTAGACGGGAAAAACATTCAACTAATTCATGGGATCTTTTCTGCCTTTTATTGTAATTAAAAAGCGTGTGTTTGTATCCAGCACTCCAACAATAATTGCAGTGCTGCAGTTTTTCCGCCCGTTTCCCTCACACCTCAGTGAGCCAATGGTAGAGCTGATGAATCAGAACAATTTCCTTACAGGAAGTTATTGTGTATTGCAAGCATGCTCTGTGCTGCCTCATACAAAATCCAGGGAATGAAAAGAGAGTGGTGTAGCCACTTTGCAAATTTGGAATCCTTTCAGTTCTGAAGAAAAACTGAGTGAAATGCATAGGTCTCAAGAAGTTTGGAGGTTTTCCTTGATAAACATAGCTGCAACAAGAAGGAGCTACTATGAATCAAGTGGGGAGCTGAACTGAGCAAATGTGTTTGGAGAAGCTACTCTCTAATAAGCTAATTTATCCAGCACTACCAATATTAAATACCCTGTGTTTTGGTGTTAATAAGTATTTCAGTTTTCACTGTGGAAACTCAGTCACTACTTAGCTAACGCTCCGGAAATACTAATGCAGTCACTTGAGTAAAAAGAGCAACAGATTTCTAAGAGTGCAATGGAAGGCCTAAGTAAATTTAAACACCTTTGCTTTTGTTAATAACTGCTGCAGTGGAAATCCACCAAAACTTTCATTGTTGTCAGTTACACGTTCTTCTTAATTTTAATATGTTTGCAATAATAAAATAATAATAAATACTATACACTTCTGTGACAATTGTCACCCAAGTTTCTCAAAACACTTAACTAGTGTTTCTAATTTTCTTAAATCTATGTGAAGCGCTAGGGATATATCTGCAAATCTCTAAAGATGTACATGAATGATCTATCAGTATATATGGATATTAGAAAGACAGAGATTTTGCCTGATGTACTATTGGAGGGAAGTTAAATGGATTTTTTGCAATAAAATTCTAGATCAGAATATGAACTGACTTACATCAATGTAAAATAGGAAATAATTCTACTGAATTCAGTGTATGTGTTCCTCATTTACACCAGTGTAAAAAAAGAATAGCATTTGGCCCACTTTTTATCACATATTACAGAATTACATCATCAGAACAACTCACATTGATGGGTCATACCTGCAGGAAATTTTCTAGGCATTCCTCAGATCTGCAGGGTTCTAAAAAATAAACTCTTTCTCAAGTGTCACGTACACCACAAGTACCTCAGAGAACAAAGTTACAAAATTATGAATCAGATAAGCCCCTAAAAATCCTCTTTAGCACAGGAAGTTGCAATTACCTAATCAATCAATTATGCCCACTTTTAAATATAAATTTAACATCATCTTCTGAAATACAGTGTAATATATAAACTGATGTATTGTAGTTATAGAAAAACATTGTAAACACATGATAATCCAGGAGAAGAGTCACACACACAGACTCTCTCATGCTGTGTTTGCATAGCACCTAGTACAATGGGATCCTAGTCCATGACTGGGTCTCATAGGCACTGCAGACATACAAATTACAAATAATTATACCACAGTAGCGACTAAGATCATAACACTGTTTAATTTTTCCTTTGTTGTTCCCTATGTTATATTTTAGGCAGAGCTAGTTTAACTGACTATTAAGATTGCCTGAGACTTCCAATTATAAGGCCGAGTTTTCAGTTGCTTATAACTGTGTCAAACTTCAACTGTTTGGGCTGAAAATTTCCAAGCCAAGGACATAAGCTGAAATTTGTTGGGAAATGTCAGCCAAAACATTCCATTCTGAGAACAATGTTAGAGAAGAATACATCATTTTGCCCAAGTTAAAACATTCTGATGACTTTTTTCTAGGGCCTCCATGCTTTGAGGGTAGGACTTCTAAATTTAAAAGGAGTGGCCATTGAGTCAAGGATGTTTGTTTTGCTGTTCTCATGAAAATCTGCCAAAATTTGACCAAGTTATAAGCCTTTGCAAAAATCACAGTTCCCACATGCTCAGTAGAGACTTAGATTTTAGCTGCTAAATTCTGCAAAGATTCCATCTACACTTGACATGCTCCAGCCTGGGGCTGAACAGGACTTTCCCTGAATTGACTCTCCTGTGTTCTCACTGACCCCTCTGCTGGGCCCTGGCATAATGTAGGACAAAGCTGCCTGGTTTAAATGCAGAAGGGACTAGAGTTGGAACTGTTGGGTTTGTGTAAGCTGGGGAAAGAGGCCAGCAGGGAGGAGGAGAGGGAAACTGGGACTGAGCAGAATGGGAGATGAGAGGTGTAGATTGGGACATGGCCACTTGAGCTGTCTGGGCAAGAAGACTAGGACTGGGAAGCAGTGGGTAGGAGAGGAAGGAGGAAAGACAGATCTGATATGAATCCAGGGTGCAGGGGGAGACCTGGGGCTGGCAGAGCAAGGAGAATGGGACTGATATGAGAAATCTGAGAACTGGAGATTGGGACTGGCTAGGTGAGAATAGGATTGGGACAAGGAACCTGGAGTGGGGAAGAGACAGGAGTGAGACAGACAGTTTAGACCAGGGATCAGCAACCTGTTTAGACAGACAGTTTAGACCAGGGAAGTACATCCCTCGGCCCGTGCCGCTTCCCACAGCCCCCAGTGGCCTGGAACGGTGAACCGCGGCCAGTGGGTGCTGCGATCAGCCAAACCTGCAGATGCTGCAAGTAAACACACTGGCCCGGCCCAGCAGCAGATTTCCCTGACGGGCCACGTGCCAAAGGTTGCCGATCCCTGGTTTAGACAGAGTAAGGCAGGAAAGTTTAAGCTTGTGGCGAATAGACATGCAACAAAGAAAGGCTTCTCCGCAGGTTCCATATGACCCACTGCCACACACAGAGTCTCTTTTAAGCAATTTTATTTTTCACCCATTTCAAAACAATTCTTCAGCTCACACTGCGCTGTCACTCCTAGGGGATTTTTCCCTGTTAGCTCTCAGAGTCTGACTGCCTCCGCTCCCAGGGGTCTCTGGCAGTCCTATTGCTCCTGCTTTTACCTCTTGGAGTTTTTCTTTCAGGTTTCCACTGCCTCCAGGTCTCCCAGGGAGCAGGCAGTGAGAGACCCATGTCTGCTCTCTCTGTCCCATCTCTGGTTGGGTCTTAGCTTGACTCACTGAGGCTCCCAACACCATATCTTTCCTCTTTTCTATGCTTAGGTGCCCTCTTTTAAAGCTCATTTGGGTCAGCTGATGTGGCACAGTTGGACTGGCCTTGCTCCCTCTTAAAGGGCCAGTGCCACCCTGTGACAGGGCAAAAAAGTCTGTGACCACTAGACACACTCCCCTCCAGAGTCTGGAATGGAAACCAAGATCCCTGAGTCTCACCATTCCTCTGCTGTCAGCAAATATCTGTGAAACACACTGGCAAAGTTTGTGTCTCATCCCCATCCAGTGCTGGTCCACATAGAGGATAATCTGCAGCTGTTATCAGTTACTCCCTTATCTCAAGTGACAGACATCTGTGTTGTGGATCTAAAGGTTCCATCTCTACTCACTAGCCGTGTGTGTCAGTATGATACCATATGGTAGAAATTCTCCTTTTTCATTTTCCTTTTTTAAAAACATAGGAAATTACACACACAAAAACTAAATGAAAGAACATTATTAAGCTTGTAAAACCAAGCACTCAAAAGATAGAATTCATTGAGAATCTTTTCAATTGACTTCTATGCAGGGGTTCTGGAACAATTTGTACAGCGAGGGTGCTGAGAGCCATTGAACCAAACTATAAACCCTGTTTATAATGGAAACCACTTCAAGCCAGGGGGTGCGGCAGCATCCCCAGCACCCCTAGTTCCAGCACCTATGCTTCTATGGGCTGTGGATCAGATCAGGCCTTATAATGTACCAACCACTACAAGAAACTTCTAAAGCCAATTCATATTAATGGAGTATTCAGAATTGTTCTGGTTTAACCAGATTATTCAGAAACACTGATTAGGAGCTAAGAAATATATATATATATGACATCTAATATTCCCCCCTCCCCCATTCCCCCAAACTCCATTAAAATAACATTATTAATGTTGCAAAGTGAAACATTGAAAAGTTAGGAAATGTAACCTTAGTTTGGTCCTCTTATGCTTATGTATTATGATACAGTCTTTAATTATATGATAACACTTCTTGCACAGGACCCCTGCCTCATTCATTGCACAGAAAGAACCTGCTTTGGGGATGAATCAGGATCTCAGTGAAGGAGGTGGTTGTCTGTAGGTCTCCTGCCTCATTTGTTGCAGAAGTTGGAATGGGTGCAGTGACTGAGGCAGGGGATTGCAGGAAGAGAAAAGATGATTTTATGGTTAAGGCAGCTGAAGACTGCCCTGGAGAGCTGAATTCTATCCCTGTCTCTGTCACAGAGTTCCCATGTGATGCTAGGCAAGTCACTTAGAGCATACTTTTCAGAAGTGGTCACTAATTATGTCTTCTACATTTTCTAGGTGCCCAATTGAGATCCTGGGGCCTGATCTGAAGAAGAGCTGAGCACTCACAGCTGCAACTGGAGTCAATGAGAGGTGTGCTTTGAACATATGAAGTGCTATATAATGCCAAGTACTCTGAAAAATCAGATCCTAGGCGTCTCAGATTGAGTACCCAAAATGAGTGGATACTTTTGACCTTAATCTTTATACCTCAGTTCCCACTCTGTAAAATGACGTTAATGCCCACTCACCTCACAGGGATGTAATGAAAATAATGTAATGTTTGTGTAGCATACAGCTAGCACCGTAGAAAAGCCCATCAGGAAATCTGTACTGTAGTTAAAGTTTACTTTTAACTGGCACCCATTCTATTTGCACATACAATTTAGGATTTGAGACAGGCTCAGAAAAAGGAAGGGACTCCACAATTAATGATTAAACCTCTACTACTTAGCAATCTTAAGGTAAACAGCATAGGGTGACACTTGGAGATCCTGCTGATATTCATCTTATTCTGTTTAGGCAATTGGAGGTTTAATCCTTAGCAGTGAATTCCCTTGCTTTCATTGGAATCTTAAATGTTTTAACTTCTATATACCTGGGACCATAGTGCTATATAATCATGAGTGTATAAATGTATCTAATATTTTTCCTTAAAAACTCTTCGCTTGCTGACGTCTGGCCAGCAATACATGAATCAAACAACTTTTGATCTGGCACAGCTTGAGGAAGTTTCTATTTTAAGAACATGCTAGCTGTAGATTAGAAATCATGTGTCTGGTTTGGGTGCGCCTAAAAATACACATATTGACATTCTGACTGCAGCATAATGTAGCCACTGGCTATTGCAATCCTAGGGTCCAGGAACAGCTGAGGGTTAAACTATTCATAGGACCAAAATAAATTAAGGAGAAATATATGGATTGTCAAGAAAAATCTTGCCCTTGAAAAGTTTATTCTGGATAGGACAAAGTCAAGAGAAAAGCGCTCAGACTTTATATATATATGCAATGCATCTACTTAGTAGAGCCTTGAGCTATCACATTTGATGCTCAATAGAGCCTTCATCTGGGCTACACTGAAAATAAAACACAATAAAACAGAAATGAATATGTACTTTGGAGGTTTGCATGAGCTTCCTGTTATTCTACTCCAGTAAGAATCTGATCTTGCCTCCTTGACTAGTGAGCACCTACTTATCTTTTCCTGACATTATTATTCTCAACCTAGCCAGTCGGGATATGTTGTAGGTACTGGCAACCGCACATTGCAGTTGGTTTTTTTCATGAAAAGGCAGAGTTATGAGGAGCCTTGAGGGTAAGGACAAGAAATTTGACCTTTATCTGGAGCAAACCAGGGAAGGCAGTGGAGGGATTGTTTTGGGGGAGAGGGAGGGCTAAAGTCAGTGGTGTTTACTCTGATGTAGTGAAAAACAGGGTTTGGCCCCATATATGTAGTCTTCAACTGAATGAAAGCATCATCAGTATAATTTGAAGTCACTAAGGCTAGGTCTACACATTTTACAAAGTGTCCAGTGTAGTCCATGTATTGTCAACTTCATTTTAGTGTCTTTGACTGACTTTAATCCATCCATAACTTTGGCCAAATAGAATCTACATACATTTTTCTAAGTTTCTTTCTAACAGAAGTTTCTAAACTGATAGTACTTTGGACTTCAATTGGCCTTTTTTTTAAAGCTTATGTCAAACTGGAAAATTCTGAATAAAAGTGTCCACAGGGGGAGCTATACCACTCTTGTTATAAGAGTATAATACCGGTATAGTAATGCTGGTAAACTTCCCCCAGTAGGCAAGCCTTTAGGTATACTGCAGGCAGTTTGGAGAGTAGTAACTGCCATGATTTGAGTACTGGAGGGATTGATATCATGCCAGAGAAAAGATTAAAAAGGTATGTATAGCTTTGGCAATGGCGAATGTGATTACATTTCAAGGGTACACACACAAAGGTAAGAGGGGTTATTTAGAGAGGTAACTAGGAGTAATGGGATGAAACAGAGAAAAAGGAAAATTTGGGGGGATCAGGGAAAAAAATTCCCTTGAGATGTTTTAAG
The DNA here is from genome assembly GCF_002925995.2 of Terrapene triunguis. Lineage (NCBI taxonomy): Eukaryota > Metazoa > Chordata > Testudines > Emydidae > Terrapene > Terrapene triunguis. The sequence goes on from NW_020664373.1 coordinate 149,257, forward strand.
CTGCAGCATAGTCTCCCAAAGATAGCATAAAGGTCCCATCATTTGATACATATAAAACAAGAGGTCAAAGCACTAGAAGCTATATTAGGCTTGATACAAACCTGCTGGCACTGGGGCATGCCCATTTCTTAGTCACACCCTTGATCAGGAGGAACAATTACATGCAGATTCACCTCTTGGGCAAGGCAGCAAACAATGTTTACACCACTGGCTTGGAACTAGGGTTACACAAGCGGAGTCCAGCCAGCAGAAGCCTCTTGTGTTGAGACATCATATCTCCATGACTGACCCAGCTTCAACCCTTCCTTGGCAAGTGCCACACATATTTAAGGCAGCAATAGCTGGCTCCCAACCCCTAGTACTTTGGGGGTTGTGAGTAACACACGCTATTATGAGTCCCCTACCACAGCCTGTAGACAGTGTTCAACTGGCTTATGCAGGTGTCAACTTGAGACTGAATCAAACCTGTCCTATGGCAGCAGAAGGGATTAAATGCTTAAAAGATCTTAGTTCTTTCCTGTCTCATTACTCATTCTCTAATTCATTCACACTTGACTGTAAGATAATATATATTGTATACTTTGTGTACATATATACACACATATAATACAGAATGCAGGAAAGCTAGTTCTAAGGCAACCATTACTCATGCTAGAAAGCACAGGACATTTATTTCGCCATATATTCACCGATGTTACATGAAAATACAAGTTATTTAAAAGATGTTACTCTGCACTGCTAAATAAAAATGTAGCTGCAGCATAATAAATCCCAGTGCAGACTCTGCAGATTCAGGTACCTGGAACAATTATTTTGGAAAAAAAAAATCTTTATGCAGGGCTGCCTGTTAGCTGGGTGTGGACCTTCCTGCTATACAAAGCGCCACCTTTTTAGGACACTGGTCTGTATTGAAAATAATACCAAGATGCACAATCAGCAATTCATATCATTTTGATTTTCATTACTGGTATTAGTTATAATTTAACATGTACAGTGCAGCAGCACTCAGAGGCTCCTGACAGGGTCAGATCTCCACTGTGCTAAGCATGCGTACAGCAAGATATTGCCTCTGCCCCAAGGATCTTTCAATCTAAATTCTTAGTGCAACAACGTGCTGAGTGCTCTGGCTCAATATAGTGAAGCACATTCTTAACTTTAGGCCTGTGAATAATGTTAATTATGGAGCTGCATGGGGAATTTTCCATCAAAATGATTTTTTTTGACTGCCAAGGCAGATTCTGCAAAATTGAAGTTTTCTGTGGAAAAAATTCCATTTTGCTGAAGTTTTCTATTTTTGTCAAGAAAATCAAAAACAAGGTGTTACATTTCAGGTCAGCTAGATTTAGATTGGAATATTTCAATTTGTTAACTTATCTGAAGTGTTTTCTTTGAAGTTACTTCAACATTAAACTCCCCCCCCCCATTATCATAGAATAATAGAAGATTAGGGTTGGAAGGGACCTCAGGAGGTCATCTAGTCCAACCCTCTGCTCAAAGCAGGACCAACCCCAACTAAATCATCCCAGCCAGGGCTTTGTCAAGCCAGGCCTTAAAAACCTCTAAGGATGGAGATTCCACCACCTCCCTAGGTAACCCATTGTGGCACATATCCTCATGGTAGCTGTAGTTCTAGCCCCCTGCTCCCTGACCAAACTACAGCTCCTACAATGCAACACAGTCTCCCCTCTGACCAAACTACATGAATTTTTGATCAAAATGAAACATTTCAATTGAAGGTTAGGCAGAAAATTCCAAAGTGAACTATTTATCCATTTCTGGATCCATTTTTCCCCCCAGAATTTCTGTTCCATGAGAAATTTTGATATTTCACATTTGCCTCCAAATTTCAGACAAAAACAAGTGCTGAAATATCAGAATTTCTCAGGGGATGTAATAGGTACACAGATAGATTACCAGTCAGCAGTTGAATTGAATTTATATAGGTATGGAAGTTACAAGTAATTCCAATTTGTCCTGAGGAAAAGCAGATAGTCTAGCAGGGACTTCACTGGTGTGGTTCAGGCCCATCTGCTGCCTCAGTTTCACTATTCAGATGGCTGAGCATCATCTTCCCCCCAGTTGTCCTGCAGGTTTCCGAACAATTAGGTCATTGAGGTGACTTAGCCTTCCAGCTAAGTCACAGAAATCCACCCCTCTTCCAGAGTTAATCAAAGTCCAAAGGAAAACACCAAAACCATCCACCCACACAAGACTTTTTCCAATCACAGCACTCTCTCCACAGATCTGTCCAATTCCCCATCAGTTTCTACTCTCTTAGGGTATGCCTATACTGCAATTAAACACCTGCAGCTGGTCCACGTTAGCTGACTCTGGCTCGCAGGGCTATAAAACTGCAATGTGGGTATCCGGGCTCCGGCTGGAGCCTGGGATCTGAGACCCCATGAGTTAGGAGGGTCCCAGATCCTGGGCTCCAAGCTGAGCCTGGATGTCTGCACTGCAATTTTATAGCCCCACAGCTTGAGTGCTGTGAGTGTGGGTCAGCTGACATGGTCCAGCTGTGGGTGTTTAATTGCAGTGTAGCCATACCCTTAGCTGCTCCAACTTTCAGCTCTCTTAAGTTCCAGTCAGTCCCTTCTTCCCTTTGTTGAGGGGTGGCCATACCATCTCACAAGGTAGCAGCCTAAGGGGAACCCACACCCACACCCTATGTGTTCCCAACTCTGGAACCCTAAACAATTGGGCTCGCTGACCCCACAACACAAATTGCCCCTTGGTTCTTTCCCAGGGCCTTTTCCTACATGCTCAGTTTAGGCATCCTCACAGCCTTTTCCTAGCTATTTTCCTGTTCTTTAAAGGATCATGCCTGCCCTCACTGAAGTCTCTCTTAAATTTGCACAGGCTTCCCTTTTATCTCCCAGAACATTCTCAGTCACATGATCCCTCTGTCACATGACCCCCAAACTCCTTCCCTCCACCTGAGGAAGTGGGTAATCCTGTCACAGATAAGGCTGGGGCCCAGCCTCCTTAAAGGGTCAGCTCACCCTGTGGCAGAGCAAGCATAGGCTGTGCTGAGCATTGATCCAATACTGCACTTCTGTGCTTTTTTCAAATAAGAAAAAATATATATATATATTTTTATTCTCCATGTTCTTTCCTATATTACTAATGGTAACTAAGAACATTAGGAGCAAATGACACATACAAGTGAATGCCATATATATTCTGGCTCTTTTTCTGCTTCACTTGTTCTTTAAGGCACTTCTCATCTAGACTAATGTGTTCAAAAATTCGTTTCAATTATTTTTATTATGCCTGGCTACAGCTTCCTGCCATTAAAAATATGAGTGTACAGTTCATTTAAGGATTCAATATCCGTGTTAAACAGTAATTCATGTCAGTTTCCCCATTAACACTCCAGCAACTCATGGGGTACAGTTGATTTATAGAAGTACTTGGAGTTGAAACCCTTCCTCTGTCCATTGAATACTGTTTTGTATAAGGAATATTTCACACACTAAAGCTTAGCAATTAATAATGAAACATTTTCCATTTTGGTCAGCCGCTAATATTATGTTTTCTGAGCAGCTAAATGCAACTCTTTCTCCTTCCACTTCCACAAATGTTTTTAAATGATTAATTTAGATACTAATGAGTGCCATTTGCTATCCAAGAAATATTGGCCCTGTTCCCCGATTCTTCCATTCCTGTACTTGGGACAGGAATGGAGGTGGGGATAAAGTGACTTTCGGTCACTTTTGTTCTTCCCATGTTTTGGGGAAATAGAGCACATATTCAGTCCTTGGTGTAAGTTAGAGCAGCCTACAGCCTGTTCTATAAAAGGCTGTGCCTACAAGGTAGGGGTGTGATTCCACTGCTTGTGTAAAAATACTTGCACTAGATGTCATTGAGCTAGTGCAAGCATAAATATCAGTGTAGATGCAGTAGCGTGGATAGCAGCAGCAGAGGCACAGCTTGGCTATGCAGTACACGTACCCACTGGTTTCATGCAGCTGCGCCTCAGCTGTTGCTACGTATGCTGCCCTACCTACACTGCTATTTATACTCATGCTCTATGAGAGCTAGCAGGAGCATGTATTCATCAGCAGGGGAATCACACGTCTACCTTGTAGTGTAGACATAGTCTTATACTCTCCTTCCCTTGGCCCACTCTAGGTTCAGGGCAGCAGAGAATAGCTTCAGAATAGTTTGCTGCAGCCTCTGCTCTCCATACCCCCAGCTCATTGCTACATTGGAAGCTGGACTTGCATAGAGCCCTTATCAGTTCTACACCAAAGGAGGAGGCTCCCTGTTCAGGGAATATTCTCATGAAGCTGCTCCTGCCACCTTTGAGGCCTATTTACACTGCCAGAGTAGCATAAAGGGGATCACTGAATACAAATCAGGATACTTATAGTCCCTGTTGGGGGTTGGCTCTGTGCTCCACACTGGCAGTATTGCCTAATGGCAATACTCCAGGGCATAATGTCTAACAGTGAGAGTCCTAGGGTCAGTTTCCATGGCAGTCATAGATTGGGGTAGTGTCACCCTATGCCAGATTCCAAAGGCCACTTTGCCTAGCTGTGATAGCTCAGGGTAATGTCACCCACTGGCAAGAGTGGGGGACATTAGGGGAACCCAGGCCCACCCTACTCCGCTGGGTTCTGACCCAGGGCCCTTCAAAGCAGTAGCTCTTGTACAGGGCCTAGAGCCTGATCTCCCTAAACACATATCCTGGGTCACTTCCTACCCTTGTTCCAGTCCCTCCAGCATCATCTTGGGCTGGACTTGGGGTCCCTCCTGAGTTCCCTGCTGATCCATCTCCTGAGTCTCCTCCGCTGGCTACAGCAAGTTGTCACCTTCAGCTCTTGTGGTTGATGGGCTCCCAGCATCTTGGCTATGAGGCTCTGTCCTGGTGATGTGGAGCCCTGGCAGCTTCCTGGCAGGAGGCTGCTGCACCCAACTACTGTCCTCCAAGGTCAGCCCAGACTGAGATGAGTCACTCTCTTTTTAATGCTCTGCTGGGAGTGTGCCCAGAAGAGATGAGAGATGTGTGGACTCTTGGGCTCAGAGCAGCTCTTTAACCCTCGCTTCACCAGTGCAGGGTTGGTACACCTGTCACAACCCCTTTGTAGGGAGGGAGCCAAGCAACAGTGAGAGAGGGCTTGTGATACTGCTGTCTTGGGTAAAGGGTAATAGAGACTGCCCCCCATGCTAAGGAGCAACTAGAAGTCTGGTGAGTTGTTCAGGATGGAACAACTGGAGGTCATAACATACAGACTATTCATTAGAGATGAACAAAGAGTTCATAATAAATAATTTATTCAGAAAATATCATCTCATCTCCTGTTTGTGAAATGTTAACAAGCAGTTCACAAATTCTCACATCTGTTTTTCAAGAATTATTTGCAATTTTTTTCTTGATTATTTCCCCTTTATAGGAATAGTTTGTAAATTCACATGATATTGGTTAGTTACCTACAAGTCTCATGGCTTTTATTGCTATTCCATGACTGGATGACTTATGTTACTAACCATTGCAGCATGAGTTGGAATTCTAAAATTATCAGTCAAATATGAAATTCTTAATTCACTTTTGGCCAATATTTGAGCATTCATGCTTAAAATTCAGTTTGAGGGGCTGATTTCCTCTCAGTCGTACCAATGTAAAATAGGACTAGCTTGACTGAAGTCATGTTAACTAGCATAAGTATGAGGAGAATCAAACCCTGTGTGCGTACATTTGTGCTAATAAAGATGGACTGTTCATGAAAAGTGATCATAAAAGAGTTCCAAGTTCAACTTGAAATTTGTTTTCAAACACAAATGAATACTCACAAAAATCACTATTACCTCAGCTCTGCTAGTAATATCTAAATATTAGGGGTAGCTGTAGTGATAGCAACCTCTACATTAAGGTCATCTAATACTTCCCACTACAACCATCTGTTATCAGTGGTTTATAACTTTGCCAAACCTTACCATTCAAACTGAAATTCTCCATATTTGGTCTCTGCCTCTGGGCAGACTGATTGTTTTTTAATGTTTCAGCAATAACAGTGCAGCTGTTTTTGAGAATGAGGTTAGGAATAAATCAGTAGATTTGCAATGTCTGATTTTTTTTCAAGTGATTTAGTGCTTCAGGAATTTGGAGCAGGAACATGAAATATGACAGTAGTCCTGAGGTCAGAGAGGTGTTGTTTGCTGTTCCCATGACAATCCAGCCAGATTTGGCCAAATTATAAAGCACAGAAAATCACTATTTTTACTTGTTCAGCAGAACCTATTAGGAGTTCGCTCCTTAATTCTCTGAACATCCCATCTATACTGTGCATGCTCCCCAGCCCTTTGTACTTGGTTCTGAAGCAGCCACATAGAATATAACTGCTAGATGGGATACATGTGGGAAAACAAGAGTGTTCACAGAAGCAGCTCAAACTTCATAAAAAGGCAAACTTTGAGTAATATTAGTTTCAAGTCAAATATTTTGAACGGCTCTATTTAGAACCCAAAAGGCTCTTTTCCATACCCTAATACAAAAACAATGGTGGCAAAATATGATGAATGAAAACACGGTAGTTCTTCAAAATACTTTGTTCAAATCTCCAGTAATTAATTATTATTTATCAGAAAATACAATCTTGAAAATTGTCTCCTCTTCTAGTATCCACTCTGTGACACTCTGCACCCCATATTCACCATAGTGGTATGACTATGATATGATTATGACCTAATTATGCACCTTGTACAAAATGTGTTGTGTAAGGTGTCAATGGAAAAGTTATGATTTGCTGAATATGATTATCCTATTTGTATGCATGTATCATTTTTGTGTCTGGAGTTATGAATATTGACTATGTATCTGTATTTCAAATGTGTTTGCTCCTGGGGTAATGCCCAAAAGGCAGTTTACTTCTAGTCTGGCCAGCATATTGTGAAGGGACTATGCAAGTTGAATGGCCCATCAAAGAACACTTACCTCACAATGGACCGTGGAAGAAGCCTATCCACACTTGATGGACCTTCCCAAGGATGTTCTATCTAGAATATGGGTAATGGCCCCTGCTATGACTCAGTGAAGCATGCAAGGGCACGTGACTAAACCACATGATACTGAACTCCATTTTGGTACCTGTATTTTTCCACAAACTGGGCTGGGAACTTGGAACAAAGGGTTCCCACTATATAGAATAAGCTTTAAAAGGGGGAAGTGACATCACCAAGGGGCCTCACTCCCCATACAAGGGAACACTTGTAAACACCTGAAGAACACAGACTGGACTGGGGGAAGTGCTGGTTCCAGGTGGGAAAGAAGGAAGCTTGCCTGTGTATGAAACTTTGGTGGATTGTTTATACTATCTACCAGGGTGAGACACTGCTTGATTCAAATCCTATCTAGTATATTAGGCTTAGATTGTGTTTTTGTTTATTTGCAAGGTAATCTTCTTTGATCTGTAAATCTAGCACTTAAAATCTATCTTTCTGTAGTTAATAAAACTATTAAAGCTCAGGAACAAGAGTTGGTGCACGTCCACTTTCCTATGTAGAAGTGGTAGACTGGGTTATAACTCATTTACTGGTCAGGCTTTTGACTAGGGCAGGATGGTACACCCCCGGGGTCCTAGGCTGGGGGTCTTTTGGCTGGAGCTTCTCTATATTGACAGTTCTTGAGTGGCTTAGGAGAAGCATTCATGTAACTGCAGCTGGGTGTGTCCCTGCCTGTGTCAAGGTCTGTGTAATTGCAGGATCAGGAGCGATCTGCAGCTTGTCACAGCAGCACAGTGTGAGAGGGAGCCCGGGCAGGTGAGACAGAGGGCTCAGCAGTACCCCAGTTCCAGGTTGCTCCCCGGGGGGGCACCCAGCACACACTCATCTGTCTCTAGATCATTCTGCTGACACCTTCATCCTAACTCAAGGTACAGATATACCTGAAGAAATAAGAGGAGAAAGACAAGAATAACATCAAATGTGAAACTGTCCTTAGTAAGGATGGGAAGCACAATAAGTATGAGGTTCGGTGAGCTTCAAAATTGTTTGTTAATGTTTTGCAAATGAGTTCAAGTTTTGTCATTTTTTTTTCATGTAAATGAAATCCATGTCACTGTCAAGGGAATTTCAATTAAAAACTATGTTTTTCTGACAAGAAAAGCCTGATGTATGCAAACAACGCCGAGAGCCATGAAAGCTGATAACTTTGCATACCGTTGTTTTTTTCCAGAGACATAAAAAAGATCAGCCTGTTTACCAGTTGCTTTAGAAATGGAGTAGCTAATGGATTGCAGAAGATGTTATCACTGTGCTACACAAAGAATATATTGGAAACCATCACTAATGTAAGGGCCAGATCCTTGTCCTCTATTCCTGCTTCTTTGCCATGCTCATACAGCTGGGGATGCCCCTGAATAAGGAAATGCCCAGATGGAGTGAAGCTGGCATAGCACGCGGTGTATAGAACACGTTGGAAGAGGCAGGGGCCACGTTTGTTATGGGTAGGAGGGATGAGCCGTATTCCAGAGCACATAGTACTCCAACAGATCCTTGGCCAGTGGAGTAATCCCTATGGGACGGCAACATGTAGAGCAGTGTTTAGACTGCTCTGAGTTACATTTCCCCCAGGATCTGGGGAGCAGAAAGAGCCTCCTTTCCCTCCCTCCTCAGCTGTGCTGAACATAAGGATTCACCTCATGGTATTCAGGGCAATGAGGTAATTTCAGTTTTAAGTCAAGTATTTTGAACAGCTCTAATTAGAATGCAAAAGGCTCTTTTTTATACCCAAATACAAAACCATTTATGTAAAAATATGTCGGTGCCCTTCTTGATCAATGTGTATGTGAGGCTACTAGGTGAGATACTGGCATGGTTTGGATGGCAGTGATGACACCCTTATGTCTCTTTGTTTTATCAGAAACTGTTGATTAGCATTCCCAGTGTCTGGCCAAGAGTAAGGCCTGCCTGAGGGCTAGCTGGATGAAGCTCAATCTATATGGGACAAAGATGAACCCGGTTGGCTGTAGAAGTCAGTTGGAAGCAATGGCAGTGGTGATATCTGCTCCTCCAGCTAAGTGGATTTGTCTACCTTTTGTGTCCAAAGTTCACCATCTAGGAGTCTTGGACACTTCGCTGACTCTGGATGATGGAGGATTGTGTTGGATTTGAGAGCTGTCTCTTTAAGAGTGTGGGGGGAAGGGAATTTTTGGTCATGCCTACCGGCTATGGATCTCTATAAGATCAGAGCCAGTTTAAAGTAAGGCACGTTGTGAGTTGTCCCTCACTGCTTTAGGAAGTAGCCTATTTTTTCTCTCTCTGGTTATGGGTTCTTGTGTGTTATTGTTCTGAATTCTAAGTAATAAAGTAGTCTTATGTTGCAACCGTCCATCAAGAGTATTTATCTTTGTATCTATTTTCTCTGTGTGTATGCTGTGAACATAACAACAAAGTCACAGCCATTTCATTCTGATATGGCCCTTGCCATTATTATTCATACCTTTGTCACCACCACATCTGATTATTGCAATGCACTCTAGAGCTATACTTGAAGCCCACACAGAGACAACAGGCAGTGTAACATGCATCTGCTCACATACCTAATGTAGTATCTCAGATGTACTACTTTGCACTGTTAGTTTGTAAATTCCTGGTTACTCTCTGCATTATCTTGCTAATTATAGTACAAAATGCTATTATATATACAAAATCGTTTCATGGCTGGCTCCTATCAGCCTCAGCATCCCCAGTTTATATGGCCAATTGTCATGTGCAGAACTTTTAAATGTGGACAACTTTTCACATTGCCCTGCACAAGCAGCTTCTTCTTTAGCAGAAGGCTGACAATCGTACAAAAATCCCCTTAAAAAATCATCTTGCTGACCCTCCCAAAAGTCTGAAATCTTTAACAATACAAATTAAGTTCTCTTCAGTGCAGCTTCTGCCCTTGGCACAGGGTTGAATTTTACCAAAAATTGAAACAAGAAAGTAATTCTAACTCACCTTCTAGTGATATCATAGACCACTGAGACTTTTAACTGGTGGTTTATAATGTTGCTAGAAAGCTAAGAGTAGACTATATCCTATCTCTCACTGTACGTTCTATGTGATATCTCTCTTTCTACTGAATTATATAATGTTTGGGATTTCAGAATATCAAGAGCCTTGTGCTGTATTGCCAGTTTTTTAAACAAACCATTTAGAAATGGAAATATTTCCTTTCTGTCAACTGAGAACACTGTAATTAATAGTCCATTATGATGAAATTGAAGAAGCTGGAGCACTGGACTAGGAAATAAACAGCTGTTTATTTTAAATTTAATATTTAACCATTCTGCTCAGCGAATCTACTTGCATTGTGCATGTGAAACTGCTTTCTTCCTATTCCTTTTATGAAATTATTCAAAAATACAACTGCAATATGAATGGTCTCTTACTTTCATCAGTACACCAGTTTTTAATTTTGGTAGTACAATGGATTTGTCCCTGTTCTGTTGTGAAACTACTGGGTTTGAAAAACATTTTGTTAGATACTTACTAAAAATAATATAGAGACAAATGCAGCCTCCAGACTTTGCAGGGCTGACAAAATCCTAAATGGAATGGAACCACCACAGTCATACCACATATCCAGGGCCGGCCAGAGGGGGAGGCAAGTGGGGCAATTTGCCCCAGGCCCTGGGCCCTGCAGGGGCCCCCATGAGAGTTTTTCGGGGCCCCTAGAGCGGGGTCCTTCACTCGCTCCGGGGGCCCTGGAAAACTCTCGCGGGGCCTGGGCTCCCGGAGCTTCTTCCGCTCCGGGTCTTCGGCGGCAATTCGGGTCCTTCTGCTCCGGAACCCGCCGCCGAAGTGCCCCGAAGACCCGCGGCGGGGGGTCCTTCCGCCCCGGGACCCGCCGCCGAAGTACCGGGTCTTCGGCGGCAATTTGGCGGCAGGGGCTCCCCGCCGCCGAAGACCCCAGGCCCCCTGAATCCTCTGGGCGGCCCTGCACATATCTGGAGGGGTAGGCAATGGAAAGGACTTGCAATAGGACTTACACCACTATGTGCTCTGAGTTCTGATCTGTGATGCCCTTTTCAAGGCGTGGCACCTCTCTTGGAGACATGTAAGGCACAGACTAAAGGCCAAAATTGATACTACAGCCTAAGGAAATTGATAGCAGCAGCTATGCCAAACTACTGGATGTAAATAAACCTCTTCTTCAAACTGGAGTTTGCAATCTAATAGATACACACAAAAAGCCCCCAATGTTAAGCAGAATTTGTAAGCTGTACACAGGCAGATTCCCCAAATCATTACAGAAATGCTCAGGTACTATTGTATGGATACCATACAGTTATCTATGATAGACTATAGGCAATCCTGACTCCATCTTAGGGTATGTCTACACTACGAGAGTAGTTCGATTTTAGTTAAATCGAATATGTGTAATCGATATTAGAAAGTCGAACGTGTGTGTCTACACTAAGGACAGTAATTCGACTTTGTCAGTCCACACTACCAGGGAAAGCGTCGACATTGGAAGCAGTGCACTGTGGGCAGCTATCCCACAGTTCCCGCAGTCCCCGCTGCCCATTGGAATTCTGGGTCGAGCCCCCAATGGCTTCTGGGTAAAAAATTGTGGCGAGGGTGCTTTTGGGTAACTGTCGTCATCCGTCAGTCACTACCGCCCTGCCTCCCTCCCTGAAAGCGCCGGCGGGAAATCAGTTCGCGCACTTTTTGATCAGTGACAGCGCGGACGCCACAGCACTGCGATCATGGATCCCGCTGCGACCATCGCTGCAGTTGTGGCCGTTCTCAACGCCTCGCACCTTATCATACACCTTTCCCACAGGCAGATGCAGAGAAATCAGGCGAGGAGGCTACGGCACCGCCGTGAGGGCCTGAAGTCGGAGAGTAGCACAGAGCTGTCAGAGACCACGAGCCCCAGCGCCCAGGACATCACGGTGGCAATGGGGCATGTGGATTTTGTTGAACGGCGATTCTGGGCCCGGGAAACAAGCACGGACTGGTGGGACCGCATAGTGCTTCAGGTCTGGGATGAATCCCAGTGGCTGCGAAACTTTCGCATGCGGAAGGGGACTTTCCTGGAACTTTGTGACTTGCTGTCCCCTGCCCTGAAGCGCAAGGACACCCGCATGCGAGCAGCCCTGACTGTCCAGAAGCGAGTGGCCATAGCCCTCTGGAAGCTTGCAACGCCGGACAGCTACCGGTCAGTCGCGAACCACTTTGGCGTGGGCAAATCTACCGTGGGGGTTGTTGTCATGCAAGTAGCCAAGGCAATCGTCAAGGTACTGCTGTCAAAGGTAGTGACTCTGGGAAACGCGCAGGCCATCATAGATGGCTTCGCTGCGATGGGATTCCCAAACTGCGGTGGGGCTATAGATGGGACTCACATCCCTATCCTGGGACCGGGCCACCAGGCCAGCCAGTACATCAATAGAAAGGGCTACTTTTCAATGGTGCTGCAAGCACTGGTGGACCATCGGGGACGGTTTACAAACATCTACGTCGGATGGCCGGGCAAGGTTCATGACGCTCGCGTGTTCAGGAACTCTGGTCTGTTTAGACGGCTGCAGGAAGGTATTTACTTCCCGGACCACAAGATAACTGTTGGGGATGTGGAGATGCCTACAGTGATCCTCGGGGACCCAGCCTACCCGCTAATGCCCTGGCTCATGAAGCCCTATACTGGCGCCCTGGACACAGAAAAAGAACTCTTCAACTACCGGCTGAGCAAGTGCAGAATGGTGGTGGAGTGTGCTTTTGGCCGTCTCAAAGGGAGATGGAGAAGCTTACTGACTCGCTGTGATCTCAGCGAAACCAATATCCCCATCGTTATTGCAGCTTGCTGTGTGCTCCACAATCTGTGTGAGAGCAAGGGGGAGACCTTTATGGCGGGGTGGGAGGTTGAGGCAAATAGCCTGGCTGCTGATTACGCCCAGCCAGACAGCCGGGCGATTAGAAGAGCCCAGCGGGACGCGCTGTGCATCCGGGAGGCTTTGAAAGCCAGTTTCAAGGCTGAGCAGGGTACCCAGTGACTTTTAAGTTTGTGGACACAGAGGCAGAACTTGCCCCCGTTTCTTTACCCAGTTGCCGTCGACTATCCTCTCCACTTACATACCCCCTTCACCCCCTTCCCAAAAAATAAAATCTGTTCTGTTTTGTTCATGGACACCGTTGTCTTTATTACTGTTTTCGCGGGAATGTTTTAAACCTGGGACGCAGACTGTGGCGGGGGGCGGGTTTAGGGTTGTGATGCAAATGATGCTTCTAAACTCCAGGAATGACAGGCTCCGCGGTGGTGGACTGGTTGTTTCAACGGAGCCTGCCAGCCCTCCTGGCCGGGACTGCGTGTATATGTCGGCTATGTGACTGTCTTGCAGGGGGAGGAGGGTTACAGATCCCCTGCTGCGCGGCTCTGTGATGCAGGGTAAGGACCGCTGCATAAGATCTGTAACTGCCCTCCCCCGCCACCAAGTCAGAGAGCAACACCACCGCCCCCACCACACAAAACATGAAAACCACCTCCCAGACTAACCAGGATAACTAGTCACTGCACTGTATATGTGCCCTGCTGCTGCACCTGCCCCCTGCTAAAGGTGACTGTCCTGTCCAATGACCAAGCCCCTTCCCCCCCCTTCAGACAGACTCCCCTCCAAAAGAAGAGGATGGAAACAGAAATGAACAGAAACGTATTCTTTATTAACAACCGCACATGGAACGGGGGGGTGAAACTTGGACGGGGTCTTGTGTGAGGCGGGTAGGAAAGGACTTTTCAAATTTTGGGGAATGAGAGCCTTCTAGTGGTAGAGCAGTCCGCAGGGGTGGAGTGAAATTTTTCACGGCCCCTTCCACCCCTCCGTGTTTGGACTTTGGGTGAGGGGGGTATGGGACTTGGTGGCGGGGCAGGGCAGTTACAGAGAGACTGCAGCGGGGCTCTCTCCTCCTGCCTCCGGTCCTGCAGAACATCCACAAGGCGGCGGAGCGTGTCCATTTGCTCCCTCATTAGTCCAAGCAGCGTTTGAGTAGCCTGCCTGTCCTCCTGTCGCCACCTCTCCTCCCGTTCCATGTTTGCCCGGTGCATTTGGGACAAGTTCTCCCTCCACTGTGTCTGCTGGGCTGCCTGTGCTCGGGAGCATTCCATTAGTTCAGCAAACATGTCTTCCCGTGTCCTCTTCTTCCTCCTCCTAATGTGCGCTAGCCTCTGGGCAGATGTGGCTGTGGGAATTGGAAAAAGGGAGTGAATTCCTGAGACAGATCAATGTATCTGTGAACAGAGAACATAGTCTTGCTCTGTGAACAAGACCATGCAGAGCACCTATCACACGCGCACTGAGGACAAGGTCGAATTTTCGGCCCTCGCCTACAGTGCCTGCGGTCTTGCTGTGGCGAGCTGAGGAGCAGGGCAGGACACCGGACTTTGTCTAGATGGCAAACATGGTAAGCCGTAGACTTGTGGCCGCTTAAAACTTTAAGAGTGGCACTGGCCTCCTTTCACATAGAAAGCAATGCGAGTCTCTGCTGGCAGCAATCCTGCAAGCATGAACTCTGGCCCTGTCCCACCCCCTCGCGGCTGTAAACCGCGTGGCTGTAAACCGGCGGTTGCAGTTCTGTAAAGGGACGAGCAAGCAGTCCCAATACTAACTTTCCCCTACCTAATTCACAGCAGGGAGTCATGCCTGACATCACCCTCCTGAAGGTCTCCGAGAGCCAGAAGGAGAAGATGCTACGGGACAGCCTGCAGAAACCGGGGCCATTTGCTGCACTGCTGTGCAAGGCCATGATCCCGGAGTACCTGCTGGCGTTGTGGCAGGGAAACGTGTCCTACCACGGGGGGCCTAATAAGCTCTCCCTGCCCAGGAACCTGCTGATGAGGCTGGAAAAACACCTGCAGGAGGTGTATGAGGAGTTCTCCCCGGAGGATGTCGCCTCGATCCCCGGTTACATTGACCAGTTCTTGGCTTAGGTGCCCTTGGAGGGACAAATGACTGCAGGGTTTTGGGCTCTATAATCATGAAGCTGACATTGTGAGATTTTTTGAAAATGGTTCGGACTATATATTGAGGCGCTCAAAGACGGAGTAATCATGATAGACTTTGCACTGATTCCCCTTTTGTTTGACTTTCCTGTTTACATGTTTTGAAGCACTTTACCCACTGTTAATATTTTCAATCTTCCTGTTTTGTTGCAAATAAATGTTTACATGTTTTAAAGCACTTTAGCTACTGTTAATATTTTAAATATGCCAGTTATGTTGTAAATAAATGTTTGGATATTTAAAACACTTACTGCTTGATCCTTCCCCTGAATCTGTGTCTGGGATAACGGCTGGGGAGGGTTGGTAGGGGATCTCTGTCAGGGTGATGAAGAGCTCCTGGCTGTCGGGCAAATCAGCGTTGTAAGCGCTGTCTACTGCCTCGTCCTCCTCATCTCCTTCCTCCTCTTCCCCGTCCGCTGAGGAACCGGCCGCGGACAATATCCCATCCTCAGAGTCCACGGTCAGGGGTGGGGTAGTGGTGGCGGCCGCACCTAGGATGGAATGCAGTGCCTCGTAGAAACGGGATGTGTGGGGCTGGGATCCAGAGCGTCCGTTTGCCTCTTTGGTCTTCTGGTAGCCTTGTCTCAGCTCCTTGATTTTCACGCGGCACTGCGTTGCATCCCGGCTGTAGCCTCTCTCTGCCATGGCTTTAGAGATCTTCTCATAGGTCTTTGCATTCCGTCTTTTGGAGCGCAGCTCGGAAAGCACGGACTCATCTCCCCACACAGCGATGAGATCCAAGACTTCCCGATCCGTCCATGCTGGGGCCCTCTTTCTATTGGATTGCACGGCCATCTCTGCTGGAGAGCTCTGCATCGTTGCCACTGCTGCTGAGCTCGCCACGGTGTCCAAACAGAAACTGCGCTTCAAACTGCCCAGACAGGAAAAGGAATTCAAATTTTCCCGGGGTGTGGCTGGTCAGAGCATCCGAGCTCGGACTGCTGTCCAGAGCGTCAACAGAGTGGTGCACTGTGGGATAGCTCCCAGAGCTATTAGCGTCGATTTCCATCCACACCTAGCCTAATTCGATATGGCCATTTCGAATTTAGCGCTACTCCTCTCGTTGGGGAGGATTACAGAAATCGATTTAAAGAGGGCTCTATGTCGAACTAAATGGCTTCCTGGTGTGGACGGGTGCAGGGTTAATTCGATATAACGGCGCTAAATTCGACATAAAAGCCTAGTGTAGACCAGGCCTTAGATTCCACATACCAAGACCATTTATGGGGATTGATGGAAAAGGCAGCCTTAGCCCACAGGAATTTGCTAAATATATAAATTGTTGAAAGAGGTAGACATACCAAAAAGATACTACGAATTTTTTCACATATAGTGATTACGGTGTCTATTATATGTGTGTGCTTATACAATATACATGAAGGTGATACCAAACTATACACCAAAAATATAGAAAAAGAGAAATCCCAAATGAGTTTAGTTATATAGAATAAAAATAAATGTCATGTAGAGGATGGTATCAAAACAGGCTGGTTGCAGCTGAATAGTTATTTATGTTTTTTCATCATTACATATAGTAGAAATCTGTAGGAACTTCTGTACTCAGAAGGTGCTATGCAAACCATGCACCCATTTCAAACAAGTCTTTGTCAGGCGTAACATTTCTACACAGTAAAAGGCATTAAACTTTCAGATGTATGTAATCTTCCTTTTTCGAACTCATGAACGATGCTTAGTATTATTGTTATAAATTAAACCCTCAGTGAGTGGGGGAAGAGTTTGGAAGTGAAGTTTGGAAGAGTTCCATAGGCAGTAAGTGTAATTCTGTAAAAGCATATTAGTTTCTCAGCTGGTGTAAATCAATATACAGCCAACTATCACCAGCCAACAATCTGGATCTTAAACCTGAGACCTCAGTGAGATATTATTACACCTTATCATGGCAAATCACAATCAATGTGTTGACTTTTTATTTTAAGAACAATAGTAGGTGTCATAACTATGAAGGGAAGGGTAACAGCTCTCTGTGTACAGAGA
>NW_020664373.1:166244-231071 GCF_002925995.2 Terrapene triunguis
CCCTACATTTGAACCCTAAAGTTCAAAGTGGGGATACAGCCTTGACAGTAGGTTTCTTGGATGAAATGAAAATCTTTGGATTTTTTCTAGGGAAGAGTATAAGGTCTTACAAACTGGATTAGGTGTGATATTTTTGATTCTACATCCCTTTGATATAAGTAAAGGCAGATTAACATATTTGTTAAAGTATTTATTCTGGATGATAAGATTCCACAAGAAACAAAAGCAATCTACATGGAGACCCTGTTCCTACATGTCAGCTCTGAGTGAATCTTTGGCAACACCTTTTTCCTCTCACACCTTGGCAGTACAGATGCATTGGAGCAAAGCTCCCAGGACTTTCTAAGCCAGCAGTTGCCCCTGGAATCCTTCGTAAAGGGGGAATTATAGCATCTAGCTTTAATATGGTACTTTTCATCCATAGATCTCAAAGCACTTTACACAGGAGGCAAATATCATTATCCTCATGTTATAGACTGAAAAACAGAGGCACAGAGTGGTGATTTACCTAAGGTCACCCAGCAAAACAGACCTAGGAATAGAACCTGGAGTGAAATCCTGGCATTAGTGAGTGCAGTGGAGCCAGGATTCACCCCAGAAACCCAGTCCAGTACTTTATATACTAGATAACTGTTACAAAGAGGGCATAGTAGAGGCAATACAGCCTGGGGCTTATAACTGAGGTCTCAACTCCCCATCCCATGCTTTTCCACAAGACACTGGATGTATGGTTCTTTATGCATAGGGACTGTGCCTGTGTTTAGGAATAATAGAAGTATCTTTATTTTTAAAAAACCCACAGGACTGTATAATAATGGTACAAACACTTGTGTTACTGTAACAGATAAGAACCACATCTGTAGAATAAACTAGAAGGTTTTATTCATTTTTGTTGTTTCTTTGTTTGCTTTCTAACTATGGGGGTATGTGAAGAATACAACCTATCAATCTTGGACAATTTTGAACTCTCATAGATGCTATAAATATGAAATTTCAATATAAAATAAAACATTTATGGCTGGAGTTTTTACTAGCTAGTGGAAGTGGGGAAGATGGCGAGAGAATTAATGACAGCTCATTTATCCTCGCTGTCTTGGGTGAATTATGTTGGAAATAGAAAATTGGGACCTATTTCTTAGTAAGGTTAAAAAAAAAACTAGCTGAAGAAATACTGTCTCACTGTGGTTTACTGCTGGGTTTGCTTATTTCTACAGGTTTATTTTAAAGTTTCTGAATTGACTTATTTTAAAAAACTAAACAACTTGTAAGGCCTGATTTGAAACTGAGGTAAAATGGCCATGTCAGATCACAGATTTTCTTTCTTTCTTTCTTTCTTTCTTTCTTTCTTTCTTTCTTTCTTTCTTTCTTTCTTTCTTTCACTTAAAAATCCATCAAAGAGCATATCTAAGAATAAGAAGTGAAATGATCTGATGTAACTGCCATTACTATTGCATGTCTCAAGTGTACTACTTTTCAAATATGATAAATAACAAGAAGATCCAGTGCACTAATATGGCACCATCTATCCAAAAGGGTATTTGCATCAGAGGGAGTTTTGCTTTTTTTAAGGACCACAGTATTTGGACCTTGGTGTTTTAAGAACAATCAATAACTGTCTGTAAAACCTAAATTGAGAGCAATTTTATAAAGTAATCTTGTACAAAGACTGCAACAAAAGCACAGAGTGGTACAGTATGAACCACTTTATGGGACAAAGCCTGGACAAATAATAAGAGAGAAAATGACTAAATCCTCTTGCTATACTGACATTCCAATTCAGTTATCCTGTGGTCTTCCTTGGATACCAACAAAAGGAATCTGTAGAGTTCTAATCCTTTGGCCTCAACCTGCAATTTTCCAGGTTAAAAAGAAAATTATCCTCATACCTTATATTATATTGGTGGTATTTCTCAAAATGGTAGATAAGTTTTCATGCTTTCTTTCACTTATGACTAAGTCCTCTTCTTTCTGTTCATTTTTATACTTCTTTTCTTATTGCCTTCACCCTTAAACTAAAGGTATTAATATACTATATCTATATCTATAGCAAAATAACCTAGAGAGTAACCAGGGATGCTAGACCCCAGCATCCCTGGTTACTCTCTGCATTATCTTGCTAATTATAGTACAAAATGCTATTATCAAGGATCAGAAACAATGTTTTTTATTAGCAGCCTTGATAGCCTTAATGATAAGCAGCGCTGCCAAGAAGTGGCTGCAGGATGAGAAAGTTCAAGTGCTGAGAGATAATGGGTGATGATTTAAATGGCCCCTCAGCTTAACAAGAATTTTATCAGACTGTAACAGTCTTTTTCATGCTCGATTTCTCTTGTAATCAAAGTGCCCGTAAGGAAACACAACACTTAGTTCCACACTAACAAAAAAAGTGATAATAAGAGTAAGAAGGAGCAAAAGGCAGAGGGGGAGGGCCTATGCAATCTTTGATTGATATACACCTCTACCCTGATATAACGCTGTCCTCGGGAGCCAAAAAATCTTACCGCGTTATAGGTGAAACCGCGTTATATCGAACTTGCTTTGATCCACAGGGGTGCACAGCCCCGCCCCCCCGGAGCACTGCTTTACCGCGTTATATTCTAATTCGTGTTATATCAGGTGGCGTTATATCGGGGTAGAGGTGTATTATTTAAGACACCATTGTTTCAGATAAACACCGTTTAACTTTTGTTTGGGCTATGGAGACTTTTTTTTAGTTTCTTGGGAAGCATGTCTGAAGCTTCTGGGATTACTCTGTCAGAAAGCAGTAAAACTTTGAGTGCATTGCTCCAGTCAGTAAACAACAATAAATTACCTCTCTTCCACAAGTTCTTTGAAACAAGGGCAAATTATAATTTGCCCATTTTTTTACTGCCTTCTTGAGGAATAATCAGCGCTCTGCTAGCACTGTGTGTGACTACCCCTTTAAGGGGGTTACTGAAATTTAGACATGCATGAGTTTTAGAGTTTTCATCATGAGAGCTCTTCTTTCACAATATCTTAGTCCCTTCTCTGTTTCACCTATTAAATGATACCATTCTGTTTTACCCTGTAGAGAGTGAGATGCAACTGAACCTGCCATCACATTATGGTTCACTTTGATGACCTAAAAGTACAGAATTTCTTTAAGATCTTTGTTTAATTTGTGAAGCTTTTGTGTAAACATTTTGTCCTCCTTTTCCAGGTCACACATGAAATATATACCCGCAATCAGTAAGAACTCTGCTTCATATAACTGTTACAAGTTAAAAACATGAATCATTCTCTTTTTCTGAATGCCAATACACTTTTGATATTACATATTAGTTTCAGCTCAGTTTACCCATGTACCCACAATCTAGCCACAGATACCTCTGTAACATGGGTCAGTTTTATCCTGACTCTCAAAAAGTTAATCTAAAATGACATGTTATGTGCAGTGAATGTGCTAATGCTCCATTTAAGTAAGACATATTAATATATGTTCTATTTTGTTTATTGCTGTTACAGCATGGTTAGGCATGAGCATCTCAAAAGAATGGAGCATATGTACACTTCAAACCAGAGATGTAAATACCAGCTTGAGATGTACCTACCTTAACTCTGGTGGAGATATCATGCTAAAAATAGTGTCGCTTTGGCAGCGTGAGTGGCAGGAAGTGTTAGCTGCTTTATGTGTAATCCCATTCAACATGGTAGGTATGTGAGGTTGGGCAGCTATACTCCATTTTTAGTGTGATAGCTTGATCAGAGCTTGGCCCTGTATGTCTCCTTGGGCTAGAATTAACACCTCCAGCTTGAAGTATAGACATCAAGCAACATCATCACCCCTTTCAATGCCCATTGTGCAAAGGTCACTAGAAGTGTCATTATGAGTGAATGTCACAATGGACCACTCCTATAGCCACATTTAGAGTTATACATTTGCACAAAACTCATGAATGTATCTGTCAGTCCCCTCTTGTAACAATTACTGGTTCATTTATCAAAACAGGTCTTGTAATGCAGTGATCGGGTGTCTTTTATGCTGGGGATGACAAGGGAGCCTCTTGACAGCTATAGGACCTTCAGTATGTTATGGAACTCATCCACTGGTCAGTACAGGCTTTGCTTTTGAATTTATCTGGAGGGTTCCAGTTTTATAGCTTCCACAAGTCTCTATGATTGGTGACAACAGACCTTTCAAGGTAGCCACAATGGAACTTTCACTATTGTTATTAGTAGAAATATTGCCTACAGGTCCTAACTAAAATCAGGGACCCACAGTGCTGGGTGCTGTACAAACACATAGTAAAAAGCAGTCCCTATCACAAAAAAGATTACAGCATAAATAAATAAAACAGACAAAGGATGGGAGAAAGGAAATATTGTTATCACCATTTTACAGATGAAAATGAGATACAGAGATGTAAGCAGAATCCGAATGAGCTCTCCCCTGACATCTAGTGGTGAGTTGTGGGAAAAGACTTCAGAAGCTGATCTTGTTTGCATGGACATACCCACCCTTTCTAGATGCTCAGAATGATGGGATTGCTTGCCCAAATGATCACTTGTGGCTGGTGTTGGATCCCCAGTCTCCTTGTTATTCGGGTGGGAGTAACAAAGCGTTGCTATCCTGGTTGTGTGAACTGAGGGCAGCAGAACTGTACCTGGCATACCCCAATGGAGGGACTCACCCTCAACTGAATGGCACTCGCTAGGCAGGGGACATGGGTTCCAAAGCCCAATGAGTTGAGAGAGGGTGGGGTTCTGTTTAAGGGTCTTAGACCCCATATGATCTCTCCATGGTATAATAAAAGAGCTAATTTAGACTCAATGGAGAGTCTTGTTACACGCTGCAGAGATGAAATCACTGATACCTAGGTCTAAGTATTAGACCTACTTAGGGACAGTGTCTCTATTGCAAGAGACTGCCCAGTGTGCACCAGCAGTGAGGCTCCCCCACTAACAGCTGAAATCACTGAGAGCTGTGTTAAGTGTGGGGGCCCTGAAGACATCTTGGTGAGCTGGCAGAGTGGCGCGGCCAGCAGGGTGGCTGGTGGAGTGGTGTGGCAAGCAGCCAGCAGAGAAGCTGGTGGAAAGGCCCAGAGCAGATCCCTGCAGAGGCGTGGCAATCAGCCGTTGGGGCAATGAGCGAGTGCCCAAGAGTGCATTATATAAGGTGCCTCCTTAACACCGCCTTCCACACTCTTTGGATGAACCTCTGAACTCTGGGGCTGCACTGGCCAAGGACAGCAACTGTGAGTGGGGTACAGAGAACGGACGGGCACTTTAAAGGGACTTTTGGGTTGCTGGACTTAAGACCCTGAGGGGAAAACGACACTGCCCAACTTACTTGGGGGTGGGTATTTTGCTCAGGGTTTGTGTTTATGGACCCTAGTTGCAGTGTTTTTTCCAAATTAATGCTGAGTTACTTCCCTCCTTTTATTAAAAGTTTTTGCTATACTCAAACTATGTGCTTGCGAGAGGAGAAGTATTGCCTCTTAGGGGAACCTAGGGAGTGGTGTGTAATTGTCCCAGGTCACTGGGTGGGATCTCAAGCCAGTTTTGTGTTGTATTGTTGAAAAGGAATCCCTAGATACTGAACCCAGCCCTTGTTGCTGCTGGCTCCACCTGGCAGAAGGGTTACATTGAGATTAAGTGACTTGTCCCAAGTCATCCAGAAAATTACTGGCAGAGTAAGGTGTTGTAACCCACATCTCATGGTTCTCAAGTCAGTTCCTTAAACACAAGATCATCCTTCCGTTTTAAGGACAGCACATAAAACTTTCCAAAACATACATGCGTCTCTCTCTTCCTAGTAACTTCGGACACATGAGTTTGCACATTGTGTAAACGGAATCTGTTGCAACATAAGAGGCAGGTCATTTCCATTTCAAACTGAATTTAGGATAATCTAGCTAGTTAGCTGTGAGTACAGCTGTGAAAATAATTGATTTTTTTTTTTTGCTTTGGTGGCTAAAAAAAAAAAAAAAAGCTGTTACCTTATACTGAATTTTTTCAGTTTTTCTCACTAAAACAAAAAACTGAAAAATAAAATTGTTTTGGGTCAAATGAAACATTTTGTTCCAGCCAAAACAAAATATTTTTCACTGTTTCAATTTGTGTCATTCCATTTTTGTGTGTCATTCAATTTTAATAAAAATAATTTATTAAACAATCCAACTAAATTTCAAAATAAAATTTTAAAAATGAAAAGTCAAAACAAATTTTCTATTTTGTATTTGCCATTTGACTGAAAAATGTTGCCTAGCTCTAGCTATGAGTTCTTCCAGGGGCTGACAATGCACTTTCTTCTGATTGCTCATGTGGGCTCTTCACATTGTTGAATATTTCAAACATGTCTTTGTTTTTTTGGAAAACAAGGCAAGTGCACCAAATGGTAATGGAATGGGGGAAGCTGGATTCCATATTTAGCTTCTTGACACCATCTTTAAGTGGTAAATTAAAAAGTGAAAACTGTATTCACTGGCCTGCAATGCTATTTTTTATCAGGTTTGCAAAGGCACTCTGCTAAATGTTATTAGATAGTTACTTTTTACATTGCCAGCAGTGGATAGTGTATGAAATATTACAATAAAATGTGTTTCTTCAAGAAGCAGTAATGAAATAAAATGCATCACTAGTTTTTATTGCATTGATGGCTTGTAGGAATAAAAGTTCCTTTAGGGAGATGGGCTATCTGTTCATAAGCAACAGAGAAAACTCTTTTTTGCTGGGAAGTAAATGCATTAAAACTGTGGGAGCCATTAGGTTTATATAATAAAATCTTGTAAACACAGATAGTTTTATGTCTGGACTTTTCAACAGTTGTTTTGTATAGGACACTATGGATGTTCTTAGCCAGTAATACTATTCAAAAGGAACATATTAGGTATTTATTAACTCAACTTATATTTTTCAGTCTCCTGGTTTAGACAGCCTGGAATAAAGTGTTCCAGTTTCAATCAATCAATTTCAATAAAAAGTTATTTTCGATTGTCAGTAATTTGAAATAATTTTTGGAGGGGTCATTAACTTTCAAGCATTGGTATTATTTTACAGCTAGGATCTACAGGCAGAGAGCTATGCTGAAAGAAGTGATATGTGAAAAATTCTTAGACAATGGAGAGGAAATTCAATTTAGCAAGGAAGAGGTTGCTGGTGACTTTACGGAATTGTTCAAGACAAGGGGTTTGGTCTGGATTTACATCAGTGTAATGGAGATGAAAATCTGATTCAATGGGTTTGTAAAGTGCACCTGGGGATAGAAACTGAGGACAGAGGAATTGGCCAGATATTATTGTGGGCAGGATGTCTCCTACAAATTGTTTATTATTGATGCTGATCAACAAGCAGCTTGATTTTCAGATCCCAGGATGGCAGTTCAAAAACCACCACAAACAAAATCCTACTTTTCAACTGCACAGATGGGATAAAGAGTTAATGAGACAATAAACATGGAACCACTCTGTGGAGTATTTAGAATCACTCTTCAGAGAAGCACCACATTTTTGAGTCTGGACCAACTCTCATTCAAGTCAATGGAGTAGGATTGAATCCTTTAAGCAGATAAGTATGTTTCTTCCCCGAAAGACCACTAAAGGAGAGATGTATTTATTATTTTTCAGTTTATTATTCTAAAAGATATTCTGACTAACAGGCATCCATCCTGTGCTCCCTGCACCTTGGCATAAATTAAAACAAGCAATATCAAACCAGTACTGCATAGAAAAATAGGCTGCCTGTTCCACCAAAAGTAAATAAACAACTCATCTGTCACTGCTTCAGTGATGATTAAAAACACCCTCATTCAAACTATCTCATGCCCAAATATCTAGGAGAATGCATAGGTTTAGCACGATGACCAAAAAGTTAACAAATCCAGGCCCTGGTAAACCAAAGGGGAAGCAAGTTCAAGCATTGGCGAATACACTTGCAGGACTTCCCCCATTCACTGATCTCATCTGTGGCCATATGGTACAAGGAGAGAGGCAATCTCCCAGGTAACTATCCAAACTTCAAAGAGGGCAGTAGTAAGGGCTCTGAGGTGGAATGACAAAGACACCACCACATTTAACATTGGGAAATGCCAGAGGAGCTTTACAAATAATTCAAGGCCTTTTATAAATCTCTTTGTACTTCCTTCTCTTTTCCCCTCTACCCCATGTAAGTCAAGGATGTTAATAATCAAAGAGTTTCTTTTTATATTTACTTTTTTAAAAAAAAATCAGGAGATTAAATGAAAACACTTTGAGCATCTTTCGCTGATAAAGGAGATTGGAAATCAGAGAAGGAAAAAGACCTGGGGCATTTCTCTGTAGGCTGTGGTAGCAGTAACTCCTCCTTCATGTGAGAGAGTCTGTGATTGCAGCTCCATTGGAATCTCAAAAACTGCTGCTCACAGACACAGGGAGGAAAGAAAGCAGGGAAGGGGAGGAGAGTAGTTCTCTACCGCACAACTTGGAAAAATGATCTAAGTAACTAAGGGCTGGTCTATACTTAGCCGCTAGTTCGGCGGCTGGAAATCGAACTTCCTGGTTCAATTTATCGCGTCTGGTCTGGACGCGATAAATCGAACCAGGAAGTGCTCGCCGTCGACTGCGGTACTCCAGCTCAATGAGAGGAGTACCGCGGAGTCGACGGGGGAGCCTGCCTGCCGCGTGTGGACCGCGTCTGAACCGCGGTAAGTTCGAAGTAAGGTATGTTGACTTCAGCTACGTTATTCACGTAGCTGAAGTTGCGTACCTTACTTCGACTTGGGGGGTTAGTGTAGACCAGGCCTAAGATGTGAGCACGTTCTCATGTGCCCATGCTGTAGTATTTTACCATCATTAGGTAAGAGTTATTTAAAATGTGACACATCATTAGTTTTCAAATCGTGGCTTTATTGGATTTTGTTTCAAGTAATACAAACACACAAAACCTCAAAACCTGCCCCCCCCCAACCTGTTCCTTTAAGACTCTAGTAATTTATTCTCATTGAGCAGTGTATTTGTTTTTTTAATGTGGCCTCATTTTAAAGCTGGCATTTTTTTCCTTAGGATTAATACCATCAAATAGATATGTCATGCAGCAAGGCCCAACATAATACATTCACTCTATTTGGTGGCACTTCAAGCATTAAATTAATATTCTTGAAGTAGATTCATCAAATCCCTAACCTGTAATTGGGATTCAGGCCATGATGCCGATTAGACACTGAAAAGGAATCAGCCCATGGAGAAAGACAGCTTTTCATTTCGAATCCAATCAGGGAGAGCAAACACAATCCAAACAGGGTTTCTGTGGCAGAAAGATATGGTTATTCTAAAGGCAAAGGCAAATAAGAACCTGGGGCCTTAATGAACATGAAATAGTGTGTTTTAGCCATGAGAACTCCCCCCGGCAGCATTACTTTCTTCAGTATCAATCCTATTGACCAAAACTTGGCAAAAGGAAACAAAAAGTTTTTTTCATTTTTTATTCAAACTGATCCATTATGTGCCAAGTTAAGATTGTGTGAGTTTCCTTATTACAGATGCCAAATGCATACAAATGAAAGGTGATGCAGTGTTTGCTTAGTTTGCATGCATCAGAGAGATTACCACAGACATCTAAGAAGGTTAACTTTTTGTATTTTTATGGGGCTGAGGGATATTTTTAGAATGGCAACCACTTGCACCCCTGTAGTTCAGGACTTGTCAACATTTTCATTGTAGAGTACAGAATGCTGACATTTTGGATTTGCTGCAGAGAATTCAAGGAAAACTGAACTGGAACCAAGTGGACCAAATTTGCTCTCAGTTAACACCCAGGTGATCCTATGGACTTCACTGGAAGCTGTTTGCTGCTCAACACTTTAGAAAATCAGATCACCTTAGATATCTAAATATGGATTTAGCAGCCTTACTTTAGGCATTTACTTTTGGAAGTATTGGCCAGAATGTCATAGTAAGTAGTGGACACTTCTCAGTAGTTGTTACAGTTACTCTACAAATTATATCTTTTTGAAGAGTACCAACTATTCAGGCATTATTATGTTTTGCCAGCAAACATTAGTGGAGAATTTTAACATAAGCAGCCGATGAGGGCCAAATCTTCAGGCTAATGTCCATCCCAAGTGGCTGACTTTTGCCTGCTAAGCCATGGAGTAACTCAGAAGCCTCTCCATGAAGCTTCTTGATTTTACTGGCCCTTTGTGCACCTTGCACACTCCAAAAGTAAAACTTGTGTGGTTCCACTGAACAGAGTGGGGGATGTTTTTGAGAAGTGGCATAGACTCCATATATGAAGCTCTGCCTTGGAAGCACCCCATTGTGAGTATGTATGGAGAAGGTAGAGAAAGAGTATGTTTGACATGGTCAGGGGAATCCATTACAGCACAGAACCTTTGGTCCTCTTCTCTGTTTCATAGATTCATAGCTTATAAAGCCAGAAGGGATCATTGTGATCACCCAGTCTGACCTCCTGTAGAACAAAGACCGTAGGATTTCCCTAAATTAATTCTTGCTTGAATTAGAGCATATATTTTAGGGAAAAAACAATCTTGATTTTTAAAATTACTAGTAATGGAGAATCACCCACGGCTCTTGGTAAGCTGCTCAAATGATTAATGGGGCAGGCTTCATGAAGTATCCTCTTGATGGTATTAATTCTAAGAAAAAATGCAAGCTTTAAAATTAGGCCACATTAATATAACCAAATACACAGCTTAATCCTATATGAGAATAAATCAGTAGAGTCTTAAAGGAACAAGATTTAATGGGAGTTTTGCCATTGACTTCAATAGGACCAGGATTTCACCCATAGATTTTAGGGCCAGAAGGGACCATTATGCTCAGCTGCTCTGGCCTTTTGTATAACATAGGGCATAGAATTCCATCCACTTCAGTGGGAACAGGCTTACTCTTGACATTATGACATAACTTTTTCAAGTACCACACTTTAGAACAGGGAGCAGCAACCTTTGGCACGCGGCCCGTCAGGGAAATCCGCTGGCAGGCCGGGCCGGTTTGTTTACCTGCAGCGTCTGCAGGTTTGGCCGATCGCAGCTCCTACTGGCTGCAGTTAGACATTCCAGGCCAATGGGGGCTGTGGGAAGCGGGGCGGGCCGAGGGATGTGCTGGCCGCTGCTTCCCGCAGCCCCCATTGTCCTGCAATGGTGAACCGCGGCCAGTGGGAGCTGTGATTGGGGGAACCTGCGGATGCTGCAGGTAAACAAACCATCCTGGTCAGCAGATTTCCCTGATGGGCCACGTGCCAAAGGTTGCCGATCCCTGCTTTAGAGACTGTGCATGTGGTATGGTTGTATAGAATTGTAATGTGACAGTTGGATGCTCCCATCAGTATGAAGGAAATATAAGGAGCCATGGTGTTTCAATATCAGCTCATTGCTAGTAGTATTTCTCAAATGTGAGTTACCCAGAATTGTAGTAATAATCCATGTACATCTATCTGCAAGAGTGGAGGTAATACTTTATTGGTATAAAGAATAGAGATTACATCTGAAGTCATAATAGTAATTTATTTAAATAAGCTTTTTAGGATTAAATAGAATTCAGATGTGCCATGCAGTAAGTTTGCACGGAGTGTGTCTGCTTGTAATAAAGGCTGTCAGACCATTACAAAGAGGCTGAGGTATATTGTTTTAAATCCACAATTAGTTTGGAATTGCAGGCTTTAAAATTCAAATATCGGCTTTGAACACTGCACAACATATCAGATTTGCACAGTATATCTGATTCCACAGGTCTAGGGAGAAGAATACCTTGGGCTAGAATGTGCTGGGTTAGTACAATATAATGGTCTGATCCTGCATTTCCCCCAATCCCCAAAACTATGATAAGAATCAAGAGGAATTTTGGGGTTTCAAATAATGAAGGACTAGGCTGTCAATATATGCCATTTTACTTAAGGCTGATATGCTAAAGAGCCTAGGGTCAGAAGAGAAGGAAGCAAATATAAGGCATGATCCAAAGTTGTGCGTTGGAGGAGTGGACAGTGCATCTGGAGAGAGAAGGACAAAGGAGTTGAGAATGGAGTTGAGGGAATCAATAACAGAGTTGATGGTGGTGAGGGCTTGGGAAGATTAGAAGTCACAAAACGGATGGGAGGTAAGGTAAGGAGCTGCAGGAGAGTAGGTGTCAGAGAGAATGAGTGTCATGGGGGTGTGAATCCCTTACTATGGCTTTGGTAAGGTCACACCTAGAATTATAGTTGGTGCATGTAAAGTCAGATAGACCTTACAGATTTGACATGACAATGGAATGGATGGACCTGGCCTACCTGTCGAAAAGACATGGTTAAAAAAGCAAAAAGCCTTTTAGACCAATGAACTGTGACCTAGAGTTTAAAGAGAGGCTCTTAGCCATAATGAAAGGCCTGTAATGTCAAGAAGGAACATGATGTATTCCTGAATTTTTGAGTATTGAACTTTCAGACATGTTCCAAATTGTGCACAAAGTTGCTTATGAACGAAGATCATTTGGGCTAAAAAGGCTATTGGAAAGCTCCTGAAAAGAGCTGCCATATATAGCCTGGGTAATGTTCTGTGGCCTGAGAAAGAATGAGACCTCAAGTAACCCAAATGGGAGATATAGTATACACTATTAATTGATTTCGTTTTGAGTCTGCTCTCTTATTTTATCTTGTGACCTACAGTGGACCAGGGACTCTGCCTGTTTGAGTAAGGAACCACAATGTTAGCATTGAGATGATAACAGTCATCACCTACCCCATTCCCCAGTCATTAAAGAGAGCATCTTTTATATATATATATATATATATATATATATATATATATTCTTTTTTCTGTGTTTGTCGGTATTTAACAGAGAAAACTGACTTCAGACAATTAGCAACTCTGTGAGCAAGTCTGGAATGTTTTGGTTACAACCCTATTAATGTTTCCATCATTTCAGATATGTCCTAAGGGTATGTCTACACTATGAAATTAGGTCGAATTTATAGAAGTCAGTTTTTTAGGAAGCATTTTTATACAGTCGATTGTGTGTTTCCCCACTAAGTGCATTAAGTCAGTGGAGTGCGTCCACAGTACAGTGGCTAGCGTCGACTTCCAGAGCGTTGCACTGTGGGTAGCTATCCCACAGTTCCCGCAGTCTCCGCCGCCCATTGGAATTCTGGGTTGCGCTTGCAATGCCTGATGGGTCAAAAACATTGTCGCGGGTGGTTTGGGTACATGTCGTCAGTCGCCCCCTGCGCATCAGAGAAGCTTTGAAAACCAGTTTCATGACTGGCCAGGCTACGGTGTGAAAGTTCTGTTTGTTTCTCCTTGATGAAAACCCACCCCCTTGGTTCACTCTACTTCCCTGTAAAACAACCGCCCTCCCCTCCCCCCTTCAATCACCACTTGCAGAGGCAATAAAGTCATTATTGTTTCAAATTCACGCATTCTTTATTAATTCATCACACAAATAGGGGGATAACTGCCAAGGTAGCCCGGGAGGCATGGGAGAGGAGGGAAGCACCAGGTCAGGTCAGGAGGAGGGGAGGAGGGAAGGACAAGGCCACACTGCACTTCACAACTTATTGAGTGCCAGCCTTCTGTTGCTTGGGCAGTCCTCTAGGGTGAAGTGGTTGGGTGCCCAGAGCTCCCCTCCCCGCGTTCTTGGGCATCTGGGTGGAACTTGGGTAGGAGGGCGGTTGGTTACACAGGGGCTGAAGCGGCAGTCTGTGCTCCTGCTGCCTTTCCTGCAGCTCAACCATATGCCGGAGCATATCAGTTTCATCCTCCAGTAGCCTCAGCATTGCCTCCTGCCTCCTCTCATCATGCTGCCACCACCTCTCCTCTTGCTCCAGCCGTCTATCCTCTTGTGCATCCCTCCTGTCCTCGCATTCATTTTGTGCTTTCCTGGATTCTGACATTGTCTGCCTCCATGCATTTTGCTGGGCTCTTTCAGTGTGGGAGGACTGCATGAGCTCAGAGAACATTTCATTGCATCATCATTTTTTTAGCCTTCTTATCTGTGCTAGCCTCTGGGATGGAGATGATAGAGGGAGCGTTGAAACATTTGCAGCTGCACTAGGAAAAAAAAGGGAGAGTAGTATTTCAAAAGACACATTTTAGAGTACAAGATCGCATTTTACCTCTTATATTGAGGGCCTGCTTGTTTGGTGTGAGAGATCACACACGCAGGGCCGGGCAACAGAATTTGGCTTGCAGGCAGCCATGGTAAGCCACAGTCTTTTGGCTTCTTTAAGTCTTCAGGGCAAATTAATCATTAAACACGCTTGCTTTTAAACCATGAATTATATTTACAAAGGTACACTCACCAGAGGTCCCTTCTCCACATTCAAGGTCCAGGAGCCTGCTTTGGGAGGGTTGGGAGGGTATTGGCTCCAGGGTGATAAACAGTTCCTGGCTGTCAGGGAGAACGGTTTCTCTGCTTGCTTGCTGTGCGCTATTTTCAACCTCCTCCTCCTCATCATCATCCTCGTCCCCAAAATCCTTATCCCTGTTGCGTGAGACTCCCTCCTTGCAGGAGTCCATGAACAGGGGTGGGGTAGTGGTAGGGGCACCCCCTAGAATTGCATGCGGCTCATCACAGAAGCGGCATGTCTGGGGGTCTGACCCAGAGTGGCCGTTTGCCTCTTTGGTTTTTTGGTAGGCTTGCCTCAGCTCCTTAAGTTTCACGCAGCACTGCTGCGGGTCCCTGTTATAGTCTCTGTCCTTCATGCCCTTGGAGATTTTTTCAAATATTTTGGCATTTCATCTTTTGGAACGGAGTTCAGATAGCACGGATTCGTCTCCCCATACAGCGATCAGATGCAGTACCTCCCATTCGGTCCATGCAGGAGCTCTTTTGCGATTCTGGGACTCCATGGTCACCTCTGCTGATGAGATCTGCACGGTCACCTATGCTGATCAACTTGCCACGCTGACCAAACAGGAAATGAAATTCAAGAGTTCCTAGGGCTTTTCCTGTGTACCTGGCCAGTGCATCCGAGTTGAAAGTGCTGTCCAGAGCGTTCACAATGGAGCACTCTGGGATAGCTCCCGGAGGCCAATACCATCAAATTGCATCCACACTACCCCAAATTCGACCCAGCGATGTCGATTTCAGCACTAATCCCCTCATCGGGGAGGAGTACAGAAATTGATTTTAAGCGCCCTTTAAGTCAACAAAAATGGCTTCATCGTGTGGACGGGTGCAGGGTTAAATCAATCTAAGGCTGCTAAATTTGACCTAAACTCTTAGTAGACCAGGGCTAAGAAAGAAAAGCTGCTGTTGTAACTTGAAATGTTCCCCGTATGTGTGAAGCTAGAGGGTCAACTGGTGTAAATTGGTGTAGCTCCATTGCAAGTTAAAAAACCAATGTTCCCTTTTCTTAATTAAGACACTGGAGCTACACCAGTTTATACCAATTGAAAGTTTTAAGAATTGTTTGTAGTTATTGTGTGTAGTTATTAAGGAGTGAAAACCTTAGACCACGAGAAAGAACCCAAAGTGTCAGCACTCACCATGAGTTGCATTAAGCGATAACTAATCCATAAACGATAGGTTGCCTAAATATTTCCATTTTTAAGGAACTTTTTTTCCCTCAAACTTTGAGCTTTAGTGCTGGAATTTTCAAGGTCTGGTGTCTGCCTCATGTTGACTTTTTTTTCTGGAAAGTAGACAGTAGACTACATGAAAGGAGAAATGGTTCTGCTGCTCTTGGTAATGGAAGAAATACACTTTTGCCTTTAGACGAAATTGTTGTGAGCTGCTCTAGTATCTAATCAGGAGAGGTTAGAAAGCTGTTATTTGGCAGAGGGATGCAGTGTCCTAGGCCAGATATGTGCCTTTTGGTGTTCTAGTGAAAATCTGTTTTGAGTGAAGTGAGGTGGAAGAGTTTGAAAATTGTACTTTGTATGCTGGGTTTTTTTAGTTGGTTCCTGATTGATTATATATTAATTAGAATCCCCCAATTTAACATTCTGTGGTTTGGCAGGGTCCTGCCTCAGGATCAGACCCAGAGTTGTGAGAATTATTATTAGGATTAGAACCCAGGTGTTCATGGTAGAGACGCTCACACTTAGGACATACCTTAAGGCTTTTTAATATCTTTATTAGCACAATTAGCAAAGTCACAAATACTCCAACCCAGGAAAGAAGGTAGAAATAATATAAAATGAATATCTAAGCATTCATATATTCACACCATACCTTGTGGGAAAACCTGAAGTGTTAGTCATCATCCTCATTATCATCCTCACCAGTGGCTGTCATCCTGACATCTCCTCTGGCACGCAGGCCGGAATATGGCTTTTATAATGCATTATGATGATACTCACTATTCCTAATGCATATTCAGTAGAGATTTGAGCCCCTTTTCCTTATCTGTATTTCCTCACCCTACTAATGTCATGGTGGCCACCTCCTTCATGTTACTAGGCTTTTTACCTCAAGCTTAATAGCATATACATCAGTTAGTTACCATGGCATTCTTGTGATGGAACATCTGCTGATGTCACTAACTTAAAATGTCTAAAGCTGGTATCAACTGTTCACCACTGATCTTGTGGTGACCTGTCAGCAGTTTAGCAACACTTATTTATAACATCACTCCATCTTGTGATATAGAGTCATTTATGGGTTAGTTACATATGTCAAGTAATTGGACCTTGGGCCTTAGTTAGTTTGGATAAGCTATTTTCTTTACAGTCTTGAGACCTGTAAGCTTTTGAATTATTGTTTTAAGCCATAGCTATATCTTTCCTACCTATACCTATAGGCTACCTAGAACTCATGATGGAACTTTTAATAACAATCTTCCAGTGTTCTAATGGCACATTGCATGCATGCTTAAGTAATGTGTGTGGAATTTTGTAATATAGAACAAATGTTTAAAATTCCAAATTCAATTAGGAAGGTCTCTGTAGGAAAATCAGTGGTAAATCTGCAAGAACCGCTGCAGACCGTCAAAAGTCTATAGGAATGAGTTTAGCATGCATATATTTACTGTTTGAAGATGGGATTTCCAAAGGTATCTAAGAGATTTAGCCACTAAGATCTTGTTGAAATTCAGTGGGATTTGTGGACCATAAACCTTGAAAACCTCATCCAATAGCATCCAATAGCAATAAAATTTTAAATCCCTGAGCATTTCAACTAGAACAGATATCACCCAGTTGCCTGTAAGAACTTAGCAGATCTGAAGGACACTGGAAAATGGACTACACCACCTCTTTACAACTCCTGGAAACTTTGGGAACTTGAAAGAATTCGGAGAGTAGATGAGCCAGTTTTTCAACTCCCCCCAAATTTTAACAAAATGCAAAAATGAGGCAGAGTTCCAGTGAGATTTGCCTTATTCTTTATGATTTTTTTAAAGGTTTAGATTAAATGAAGCCTTGTCACATTCAGTGATCACTATGGTGCACTCACCAAGACAG
Source organism: Terrapene triunguis (assembly GCF_002925995.2). Classification (NCBI taxonomy): domain Eukaryota; kingdom Metazoa; phylum Chordata; order Testudines; family Emydidae; genus Terrapene; species Terrapene triunguis. The sequence goes on from NW_020664373.1 coordinate 183,580, forward strand.
GTCTTGGAGCAGTTCTGTAAAGCCATTGCCTTTCTGAATGCACTTCTTATAGTGACAGAGAATCAAGTACAAGAAGAGCATTGGAAAACTGGAGAAAGTTCAGAGAAAAACAACAAAAAATTATTAGAGTCTGGAGAGATCAATATGTGAGTAAATATTCAAAAGGAGCCAAATATGTTGAAATTTCCTAAATGATGCCAAAGTGAAAGGGACATATGGTAACAACCTAACAGTATTAGAAGAATGTAAACATCAAGATAGGAGAATAATTATTTAAAGTTTGAAAAAAGGTCAGTAACTAGGAGAAATGGTATGCAATTACAGAAGGACAAAGTGTAACTGGATATCAGAAATAACTTTTAAATTTCCTCCCAAGGAGAGTGGCAGAAAACCCATTACTTGGGACATATAAAACTAGACTTGACGAAGTCCTAGGAAATAGCTGGTAGTCTGGTATCCTGCCCAGGATGAGGGGGATAGACTGGGTGGGACCTAACAGGTCTCTCCCATCTCCAGTTTCTAGGAATCTGTTATTCAATGGACCACTTTCCTCTGTAGTTTAATTTCATTCCCATCTTATACGGGAAGAGGGAATTTAAATCTCCATATTAAAGGCACAACTGCAAATTATTCCTATGCAAAGGAAAGATAGGAAAAAGAGTAAGATGTCAATATGTCTCCATCTGAAGGGTTTTAATGACATGAAAATCAAAAAGGAATCCTATAAAAAGTGAAAGCATGGTCAAATTGATAAGGAGGAGTACAAAAAACCAGAACAAATATGTAGGGACAAAATCAGACAGGCTAAGGCACAAAATGAGTTACACCTGGCAAGGGACATAGAAACCAATAAGAAGAGGTTCTTTAAATACAGTAGGAGCAAGAGAAAGATGAAGGAAAGTGTAGGTCCTCTACTTAGCGGGGAAGGAGAGCTAATAACTGATGACATCAAGAAAGCTGAGATGCTTAATACCTATTTTGCTTCAATCTTCGTTAAATAGGTTAATGATGACCAGATATGCAACACAATTAATGTTGACAACCAGGGGAAGGAATGCAATCAAAAATATGGAAAGAACTGGTTAAAGAATATTTAGATAAGTTAGATGTATTCAAGTCAGCAGAGCCTAATGAAATTCATCCTAGGGTACTTCAAGAACTAGCAGAAGCAATCCGGGACCAATTAGCAATTATCTTTGAGAACCTTCGGAGGATAGTAAAGGGCCCAAAAGACTGGAGAAGGGCAAACATATTACCTATCTTTAAAATGGGTACCAAGGAAGACCTGGCGAATTATAGACCACTCAGCCTAACTTCAATACCTGGACAGATACTGGAGCAAATGATTATTATTAATAGGGTTATAAGGAATAGTCAGCATGGATTTGTCAAGAAAAAATCATGCCAAATCAACTTAATTTCTTTCTTTGATAGCATTATTGACCTACTGCAGGGGTCGGCAACGTTTGGCACGTGGCTCGCCAGGGTAAGCACCCTGGCGGGCCGGGCCAGTTTTATTTACCTGCTGACGCGGCAGGTTCGGCCGATTGCTTACCCTGGTGAGCCGCGTGCCAAACGTTGCCGACCCCTGACCTAGTGTATGGGGGGAAGTAGTAGACATAATATACCTTGATTTTAGTAAGGCTTTTGACACAGTTCTGCATGACATTCTCATAAGTAAATTAGGGAACCGTGGCATAGATGCATTTACTATAATGCGGGTGCACAACTGGTTGAAAAAATAGTTATCGATGGTTTACTGTCAGATTGGGAAGGCATATCTAGTGGGGTCCTGCAGGCGTCAGTCCTGGATGTATTCAATATTTTTGTTAATGATTTGGATAATGGAGTAAAGAGTTTGCTTATAAAAGCTGCAGGTATCATCAAGCTAGAAGGGGTTGTGAGCACTTCGGAGGACATGTTTAAAATTCAAAATGACCTTGACAAATTGGAGAATTGGTCTGAATTCAATGAGATGAAATTCAATAAAGACAATTGCAAAGTCCTTCACTGAGGAAGGAAAAATTAAATGCATAACTACAAAATGGGGAGTAACTGTCTGGTGGTAATACTGCTAAAAAGGATCTGGGGATTATAGTGGACCACAAACTGAATATGACTTGTCAATGTGATGCAGCTGCAAAAGAAGGCTAACATGATTCTGGGGCATATTAACGGGAGTGTTGTATGTAAGACACAGGAGGTAATTGTCCTACTCTGCTTGGCACCAGTGAGGTCCTAGCTGATGTACTGTGTCCAATTCTGGGCACCACAATTTAGGAAGGATGTGGACAAATCCAAAGGAGAGCAGCAAAAATGATAAAGGGTTTAGAATACCTGACCAATGTGGAAAGATTGAACTTGGCATGGTTAGTCTTGAGAAAAGAAAACTGAGGGGTGACCTGACAAAAGTCTTCCAATATGTTAAGGGCTGTTGAAAGAGGATGGTGATCAGTTGTTCTTCATGTCCACTGAAGGTAGGATTAGAAGTAATGGCCTTAATCTGCAGCAAGGGAGATTTAGATTAGATATTAGGAAAAACTTTCTAACTAAAAGGGAAGTTATGGAATAGGCTTCCAAGGGAGGTTGTGGAGTCCCCGTCACTCTTCTTCTTCTTCTTCAACACTTAGCCAGACAGTCAGCCGTAGCTATCATTCGCCATTTGGTCCATACCTGTGCAACCATGAAGGCTTGACAGCCTGAGAGTCAAACATCGGAACAAATCTGATGAACCCATGTAATGGGGGTCTGCCTCTGGGCCACCTCCACCCCTCAGTTGGTGGAATTTTATCCCAGATGTTACAAGCCACCCGTAGAATGGCATTCACTGGAACATCTTATGCATCCTTGTGCATGTCTGAAAAGCATAAGGAGCCACCTGCGGACAATGGCACCAGTAGTCTTTAGACCTGAACCACCATAAACATCTGCATTACACATGAAGTCATTCCACTTTATGCCCAATATATGACATTGACTTTCTGTGTGGAAAGCCTTCAGCTTTGTCCAGTCTGCGTGACATACTGTCCATGTTTCACAGCCGTACAACAGTATGGGAAGGATACTGCTCAAATAAATCCTTAACTTGGTTGTCATACTAAGATGATGTTGATTCCATATTCGTTGTAAACGGCCCGTGGCAGATGCTGTGATGCCAATCCAATGGAGAACTCCATGTGAGAATTGGAGGAGCTGGTAAGTATAGAACCCAGATAGCAAAAGCTGGAAACTGATTCAACGTTTTCATTGTTCAAAGAGATTGAAATCGAAGGTGGACCTTGTCCTAGATTTTGCAGTTTTGTCTTTGACTACAAAACATGGAGAACAATCTTTGCTGACTCTTCCTCCATGAGGCTGGAGTGCCTCACAAAACCTGTTGGGGCTCTGTAGTAAAATAACTATATCATCAACATAGTCAAGGTCTGTGAGCGAGAGATCACCAATCTCAATGCCTATGGACCTGACGGAACCCTGCTTTATGAAATCCGTTGCCTGACAAAAGAGTGCAGGGGCCAGAAAGCAGCCCTGCCTAACACCAGATATGGATTTAAAAGGCACTGACATCTGGTTCCCAGACAAACACGGGCAGTGGTTCCATTATGCAGCTCTCTAATCAAGTCCAGCAGAGTGGTAGGGACACCTACGCCCTTTAAGGCCTCCCATAACACGACACAGTCTACTGAATCAAATGCAGCCTTAAGCTCAACATACGCTACATGCAAGGGGTTCCTGAACTTGTGATGTATCTCTGACAACAAGCAAATGGCCACAATGACATCTAATGTGGACCTGTTCCTCGTAAAGCCTGACGGTTGGGGACAACACTTCCGATGTAGCACAGGCTCCTGGCATGCCAGCAAAACATGCGCAAACACCTTCCCTGGACTGGAGAGCAGGGTGATTGGCCTGTAGCTCTTACATTCACTGCGTGGTCCCTTGTCCTTATAGAGTGAGATCACAATACTGTCCTTCTAGGTGGTTGGCAGGATTCCAGTTCTCCACACCAGACAAAAGATGGCCAGAAGTGATTCTGCTACAGGATCAATGCCACATTTTAGCAGCTTTGAGGGGATGCCATCAGCACTGGATGCACGTCTGTTTTTCAGTTTAAAGATGGTACACTTCACTTCATCCAATGTCAGTGCATCAGTACTAATGTCTGGATCCAGAACTGCAGTGACTGCCAGATCATCCATCTCTGAACAAGCGGCAGCTGAAGGATGGTTTAAGGCACTGTGATAATATTCCACCCAATGTGAGAGAATGTCATCATCCAATTTACATGGATGGCCTTGGCTGTCATTCAGGATGCCGTTTGTAGTGACTATCTCTTGACCACGGAATGCTGGCTTCAAGTCGAATGGTATGGAATGCTGGATTCAAGTCGCCCCTGGTTAAGCAAAATTCGACATCATCCGCCACTTGGTTATAATATGTCTCACAATCGCAGAGTGCCAGGGTGTTAAATTTTTGCTTCAGCTGATTACGAGTGCACTCATCACCACACTGGCAGCCTGTGGCCTTCAATTTAATTATCTGGAAGGCCTCCTCTGATAGACATGGTTGGCGTGCTGGATGCCTATAGCCAATCGTCTGCTCAGCAGATTGGTTGAAGGTAGAAGTGAACAGGGACCAGGCAACCTCCACGTAATCTGACAGATTAGCTAGAGCTGAGAATCTGTTGCTGACATCAATACAAAACCTTTTGGCTAAACCTGGCACCCTGAGTGCATCGATATCAAATTCTTCTTCATCATGGCTTATCATTGGAGCATCAACACCATACGGGCGACCACTAGATGGTGATCTGTGTTCGCCTCTCATTCCACAGCATGATATACTCTACAGGAGGTGAAGAGACGCCTATCACATGTAATGATGTGGACCAACTCCTTCTGAGTGACGCCAGCATGAGAGATCCATGACATCTGGTGTATGCCACTTGAACCATGACCCAAGAATGGAAAGATTCTGGGAGGCACAGAATGTAAGCAAGAGGCGAGAGTTATCATTGCGTGTGCCTGAACCATAATGACCAATGACCTGTTCAAACCCAGTTTGCAGGGAGCCAGTAACTGCATTTAGGTCACCCAGGATCATGAGATTATCATGTGGAGGGACTGTGCATACTAGATGTTCCAATTGATCGTATAAATGATCTTTAACTGAGTCAACAGATTCCTCTGTTGGCGCATAGACTACTAGGACAATGAGGTAACCGTGCTGATGTTTAAGACGTGCCGATGTTTAAGACATTTAAATAAGTAAATGAGGAGACATGGATGTCCATCATTGGAAGCTTTTAAAAACAAGTTGGAGAAACACCTGTCAAGGATGGCTGAGGTTTACTTGGTACTGCCACACTACAGGGGGCTGGACTTACTTAATAGCTTCTCCAGGTCTCTTCCAGCCTTACATTTCTATGAGTCCATGATTCTGTGAGTGATTCAATTCATAGCCTCTCTGCTTAGCTTGACAACAGAGTGACCCATGAAATTATTGGTCTTTCCTGCCCACTAGGAACTACACTGACACGTAGTGACTCTTCGCAGAGAAGTCACTAAATGGTATTGGGTAATGACTAGGGTTGGGTGTGAATCATTGAATAGGCTGGAAGTGAAAATCTTCATATTTTATTACCAAAACAAAGACCATATTAAAATGATTTTTAATAACATTTTCTTTATTCAGCTTTATCATTGAGCCAAGACACCTGCTGTGAAAGACAAACTCATGTCTGACCATTACAAGGAAAGGGCTTTAATAAGATCTTAAAACCATTACTGTTTACAGTGATCCATGGGAGCAACAGTTCGCAAGCTTCACCAAACAAATATTTTGAAACACAGCCACACTGATATGGGGAACAAAACTATTCTCCAGCTGAATACAATGAGCCAAATTAACCCCTGACTCCAGTGATGTTACCCTAGGGAGAAATTTGTAACAGTGGATTTAATCTCAATATCTGGGTAAAAGGAGGAGAGAAATAGACAGGAAAAGGAAGGCGGATAAAAGGATTTGTGCCCTTTAACTGATGTCTAGAGGTGTTAAAATGGTTTTAAGCCAAGTGATGTTGAGACTGAATTTAAACCAGCTCCTTGTGTGAACCAAATCTTCTCAAATGCAGCCTATTTGAATTCAACGGATTCCCGTGGAACATATTCTGATCCCATTGAAGTCAATCTTAAAACTATCACTGATTTCCAGGTGAGCATGAGTGAGGTAAACTGATGTTTAGGGACAGAGAGAGTTCTTCTGGAGGGGATATTTCAATGCTAGTTGCACTGTGAAGGGGTCAAGCTCTAACAAGTGTCTGAAAAGCAGCAGTCTGTAACTCTGATGGTAGTAGGGGTTACAGATATTTCTTGGAGAAGGGGCAGAGTGTATTTTTTGGTATCTTCAGTGTCACACATTTAAATATTCTGATAAACCCCTCTATGCTGGGGACATGTTCCTGGCACTCAGTCCAGCTGGAATCACCTGGTTCCCAGTAGAAAATCCTGTTGCATAATCTATAACAATTTACACCACCCATCAAGTAGATTCTCCTCTGCCAACAAACCACACTAGCAAAGGCAAATGTTTCTGGTAATTCTGGAATCATAATTTCCTGACACATTTTGCCATCTTCATTGAGGAAAAAACATTTTGTACAGGACAGAAAGGAGACTTCTGTAGTGCCTCTTAGAGTCAGCTGTCTACCTTTTTCTTCACAGAACCCACCAATAACACAGATCCCATTATTCATAGAGATAGCAGCTGTTTCATAGCACTTAAAATCCAGAGGCATCTGAGTCCACATATCTAAGTTAATGTCATAGATCAGAATGCCGCTATAAACTAGCTTAGGTACTACTGCCAAAGCTTCTCCACCTATTAGGTACAACTTATTCTTCAGCACTGTGGAAGCAAAATATATCAGCCGAAATGGCAATTTGGAGATGGGAGTCCATGCCTTCTGCACCAAGTCAAAGGTCTCAGCAGAAGTGAGTCCGTGTCTGTCATTCCGTCCCCCAAGAGCATACAGCTTCAGGTTACATGCTAGAAAGCCATGTGAATCCCGGGGCACAGACATGGAGGGGAGCTGTATCCATTGGCCAGTAAAAGAATTGTATTCATAAAGAGTGTCTGAACAAGAGCCATCTCGGTGTTTACCTCCAGACAGGTAAAGCTTGTGCTCCACAGCTGTGCTGGCAGGATGTCTCAGGCATTTCAAACCTGGCAGCTTTTTCCACCTTCCTGTATAAGGATCAAAACAATCCATTCCAGAAAGCAAGTCAGAATCAATGTCAAACTCTGAATAGTCATTCTCCCCATGTTGAATCTTGTACCTGTGCAGCTCCATGCACACAATACACTCATCATACATTCCCTGCCTCAGTCCCCCACTCTCCCACAGCCTTTCTTCCCCAACCAGTTGTTTCCACCACATCTGAACATCCCCATAAAGTTCTGAGTCTGCCTGGATCTCTGCAAGTGCTTCACCGGTCAGGAAAGGAAGGCGTATGTGCCTCATGAGCATAGAAAGCACTGGGAGGCGCTCGGCTGGTTTAAACCTCACCCAGCGTTGCACAGCCTGGTAGATAACCAGTTCAGAGGCCACTACAAGGTCGTCCGAGGAGATGATGCTGGTCAAAGTGCTGAGGTCCAGACACATGAAATCATAGTCCTCAGAGATGGACCCAAAATTCAAGCCGATGTGGTGCATGGTTGCATGAAGAAGATCTTTGTGGTTGTGGGCATACGCCAGTGCATAAATCCCAAGGCAGTTCTCCATGGAAATATTTTTCACAAAGAATCTGGAAGAAATAACAAAGGGAATAAATGTCACTGAGGAGCTCCCAAGAAAGCTCAGTCTCCTGATTGTGTCAGAGAATTGGTTGTCCCTGTATAAAGCATGGTGATTAATTGATTATTTGGAACTAGCAGTTCTAAAAATAACATTTAAAATTGCATTAGGTTGAACCAAAACAAAAAATCTGAAAATTTCAGTGAATCAAAAAAGTTGACAATTTTGGTTCGATTGAACAAAATGTTTCATTCAACTCAGGTTAGATTCACAAAATGGTGGGAGAAGGAAGAAGCTCCTGTCTAACTTTCAGCCTAGGGGTTAGGGCACTCACCCAACCTATGTTCTTCCTCCTCTGGGTGGATTTGATCCTGGACAGAAAATTTGATCATTGGTCTTCTCTGTCTCAGGAGGGTGCTATAGCCACTGGCCTGTGGATGCTTTGGGGCAGGGTTCACTCAGTCTATCCTGTTGAAGCTGTTCTACCTTGTATACATAATTAAATAGTCCCTAGAGCAGTTGGGTTTCCCACCTCTCTGGAGAGAATCCTAACCTTCCAGCTATATGGTATCTGGGGTGGGTACCTCTCATTCTGTCCTGTTGAAGTTGAGCCACTGTATATCAGTAACGTAATAGTCATTGTGCCAGAGACAGAAGTAGAATGATTCTATTAGTTCATTGCTTAGGCCACTTTCCTTAGATGTGGGAGACCTGGGTTCCACTCCCCCTGTTAAAATGACTATTTTATTGCTTACACAAAGTGGAATTCTTATGAAATTTGTGAATAGTTTTGGGTCAACCAAAATTTATTTTGTGGCAAATAAAGTATTTGTCAAAAATATTTTACTCAGTTCTCTATGTATGACTCTGGGTTGCTAGCTGTCTTGGTATCTGATACTGCACAAATAATACTTTGTCTATCTGCAGTACCCCAGGGAACTCAAGAACAAATATTTATTCATCAAATCTCAGAACCCCTCTGTGAAGTCTGTCAGTGTTAGTATGAGCATTCTTTAATATGATAAACTGACATACAGAAGGGAAAGTGACCTAACCAGGTTACAGAGGGGAGCAGTAGCAGAGCTCGGAATAGAACACAGGAGTCCCGCACCTAATAACTTCCCTTATTAGACCACATGCCCTCTCCCAAACCACACAAGCTTCAATTGGGCTGGACATAAACAGTTCCCCATCTTCTAGAACAAATTGTTTCACTTGGGATAATTTCTAGGAGTGATTCTTCACTGCCCAACTTTCTCACACACATGGGTGGCGGGTATTGCAGGCCAGGGGAGGCTAAGCCCTGAGGGGAGGCTCTGCCCTGAGGCGCCCTCCTGCTTGCCACTTCCCCTTTGGCTCCTGCCCAGGCAGGCTGCTTCTCTTCTCGGAAGTGGGCTGGGGCTGGAACTTGGGGCAGATAGGGCCATCCAGCACTAGGGGACCTCCAGGTGCTCAGAGTGCTGAAGGCATACCGTCCAGCGCTCTGGGGATGGGGGCGCTCGGGTGGGGCGGCCCAGGGCTAGGGAGTGGGGGCTGACAGCTGCTGGGGGAGGGAGGTCTCCAGGAGGAAGGGGAGTGGCGGGGCCTCAGGCAGAAGGTGCAGTGCCAGGGGCTAGCTGCCCATGCTTACACACTGTATAACATGGTCTCATGAGATTTTGGGGCAAGACAAAGTTCCTTGAAACTGCAACAAAACAGGCAGGGCACCCTTGACTATTTTATGTTAATGTCATGCTGATACCAGATTGAAAACTCTAGGGATGGACACCCTATATTTAATCTACAAACTTTATACAACATGGAAAGGGGCAGGTCACACTTCCCCCACACATTTACTGCCCTTTTCCACTGTGCTTCAAACCTGTCCCTGGATAGAGCCCTTCCAGATTTCACAGCACGTGCAGGCCTTGGTTTCTCTTCTGCTTAACTGAAAACTGGTCTAATTGTTCTGGTGTTTTGTATGTTCTACTCAGAACTGAATTTGACTCAACAACTTAGAAGTCAAATCCTCTTTGATCCAATATTCTTATCACTGGGTCATGCAGCTCCTCTACAATAGAATTTTTCAAAATGTTTATGCAGGAATCAGGCCAGATGTGTTGATTTTTAAATTACATTTTATTGAAATGCTTGTGTTGCAGCTGTGAGAGGTTTTCCCAATACATAAATAATGGAACCAATCTATACCCAAACAGCACGTATAGACCCTCACAAACAATCTTATATCACACCCACCCTAAGTACAAGGAGGAGACGAGTGAGGTCATTGTGAGTTACCTGCTAATGATCTCCTCTAGTGGGAGGATCTGGAGCCTACTGGATGCGATAAACAACTCTTCAGCAGTCTCTGCAGTAAGTGATATCTCCTCTAAATAGAGATAATTCAGCATGCTTTGGATGATGGAGGGGGCTATAGCCTTGAGCAAAACTTCCCCATCCTGGGACTCTTTGAAGGAGCTGGTGAACATGACCCGGAAGTATGGGCTGACTGAGGCCAACAGCACCCTGCACCAAGAGACGCAACTGTGCTAAGAGATTACATGTGGTATTTGCAACCAGTTCACTTCTGGGGGCTCTGATCTCATCAGCTCTCTCCTAGTTAAGCAGGGAAGGGCTTGTTTAGTATTTGAAGGGGAGATCTCTGAGATAACTTAGGGTGCTCCAGGATATGGTGAAGGTTAACTCAATAGGAAGGTCTCTTCCTCCAAAGTCAGCATTAAAATTATTTTCTCCATATGATGCTAGTGGGAGTTGCTGTGCAGCAGGAGGTGCTATCCTTGGGATGGTACATAACGCCAATGTTGTGATCACTTGTGGGGTACTGGGGGTGACACAGAAGCCAGAAAAAAAAACTATTTGACTTTGAGATCTTGGGGGGCAGTTTAGGGGAAATCCAGATTTTTAAAATGTAAATAGGAAAAATTTTATCTAAAAACATAACCCCCCAATAAATATGGGACATGATGGTGCATTTTTATATCCTGTTTAGAGGAGAGCTGTACTTTCTGTGGAGATCCCAAGGGACATAGATAGGTAGGATACTGTAAGAGTAGGGGAGTTGCCTTGTTGCCTTTGGGAAATTTTCCTTCCCCTCCACCCCCCAGAGTTTTACCATGTGTTTTGCACCTGTTGGCTGCATTTCATTTCTAGGTGAAATGTTCCCTGTAGGATCTTTTGTGATGAAAGGTGCCATTTATACAGATTAGATACTGTTCTATTATTAAGTCTTTTCATGCTGCTATGAGTTCTGTATACTAGACTAGGTTGCTTCACCTCCCCCAAGTAAATAACTTCTTCTGTCCTGTTTCAACAGTATGTAGTTTCTGGTTCTTATATCCAGAAGCTACTAGCATGTTGAATTCAGCATGGAGCAGAAACCCACCTGTGACAGGGAAACCTCCTTCCTTCAACCACCAGTGTAGCATCACAGAACTGCTGGTTGAGATACATCTGCTTTAAACCTGCAGGAGTGGGGAAAACAAAGCCAAAACCTTGATCAGAAATATGTAGGTAGAAAGAAATGACATCTTCTACTAGAAATATTTAAGGACTAATACCTTATCTCAGGGCAAATGAACTGATGAGGAACCAACAGTCATTCAGATCTAATAACCATTTGGTGGTCTCTGTTGGGAATTAGTTTGATGGGTCTCAGTCCAGTTCCAAGTGAACAGGAGTCAACATCACAAAAAACTGGAACTAGTCACCTGGCCTCCCTTGCTGGCAGGTACAGCAGAGAGCCCAAACTCTGAAAGGGCCCTCCAGAACAGGGGTGAAATGCAATGGCAGCACACAATATGTGTGAATCGAATCTTTCAATGTTGCTGATGTTGTGCCATAATTGCTCTGTGTGTAAACGACCTGTAGAGCTGTCAGCCAGCATCTTTACCAGCATCAAATCCACATGCAAAAAAAGCGAAATGGGAAAGATAGCTTCTATCCCAGTTCGTTTTGTGGACACTGACTGCAGCCTCAGCCATTCAGTAGCCTCTGGATATCACAGAATGTTACACTAAAGGGACCACTCCTAACTCATATCACTCATCAGAGCAGCAAACCTACCCTGACTCACAAAGCTTCCCAGGGACTGAGGTGCATCTTGGGTATCATCCTTTTCATTGTCCACATCCATTAGGGAATCCATTATTCCAACCACTGAAATGGATTTAGGAATCTACAAGACTGAAAAATCCCCTTGGGATCCTCAGAATCACCAACCAGTCCTGCCAGGAGTTGAAATAGGAGAATTCAGTAACCCTGATTGTTACACTGTCAGCTCCTTAAACAGCCTTTCTCTGAAGACACAATGTCAGGGGAAGTAGCCTGTTTGAAGTAAAGAGGATGGGTGGTCCAGTGGTTAGGCCATTACGCAGGGACTTCGAAGGCCTTGGTTCAATTACTTTCTCCACCACAGACTTCCTGCATAAGTTCAAGGAAATTATTTAAATTGTTTGTGCCTCAGTTCTGCATCTGCAAACAAACAGCAAAATAACAAATAGGGATAATAGGGTTGTTATGAGGATAAATACATTAAAGAGTGTAAGGTGCTCTGATACTACCACTTCCCAAGGGCATAGTGAGGGACTGTTCCTTTGATCCAGCCTCAACTCATACTGCAACCACCTCCTTAATCAGGACAAATCCTAACTATAGACTGTTGGTTAGTCCTTGGCTTGGTATAAACCAAAATCTTTATTTTGCTTTTAGTCATTCCTTACTCAGCAAACTCCTGTTGAGACAGTGCAAAAGGAGACTGAGTCCAGACTGAGTCAGAATCTCAGTGTTTGACACATTGGGATACAGCATGAGAGAGAGACAATGCCACCATGAGAGCTGGACAAATACTGCAAACAATTATCAGGAATATCTGTTTACATTCGTAAATTCTCTTTGGATGTGTTTGTGTTTCTTGTGTTCGCTTCCCACAAACATTCAGTTGATTGATTTTGACTAGTCCAAAAGCTCCTGGGAATTTATAGCTCAAATTTCAAATTAAGCTCAAATTTTAAATCTGAAAAGCAGAGTCATGCCTACCGAAATAGGCAACAGTATTATTTCTCAAATTTTGAATATCAAAGGATAGACCAAAGGAAATTTGAGGAAAAAATTAGAAAATTCACCAATCTCTGAACAGAAAGAGGCAAAATTTACAGAATACTTTATCTGTTACAAATTATTCATTCAATTCTAGTCACAACATATAGCTGCCCTGTCAGCATTGTCTTCGTTGCTTCCTAGACTTCGCCTCTCCACACATGAATCCAAACCCCTCAGCCTCTCTGCTACGATTCTGTTGTGTCTGTCTTTCCACCCCAGAAAACTAATGGCTGAATCCAAACAAATAAAAACAGAGCAGATGTAACAACCCAGCTGGAGCCTGGTCTCAACTGCCCCTCACAGAACCCAGAACCGCACATTCCATTGGGTTGGCTTTAAAGTGGCAGGAGCCTCACAGCAGAAACAGCACAAATTCCATTTCCTCTCCCTGCAGGATATGTTACCTTGCAGTGAAACCCTGGAACTGCTTGGCTATTGCAGAAACATCTAAGGCCTGGGGTAGTGCAATTCAGTTTGGATGGCCTGATGCCTGTGGCTCTCTTATGCCATTCTTGAGTCCGATGGACCTTGTTTCAGGGAACAGCTGTGGTGAGACCTTGACAAGGATAAAACTGGTGTCAGGTCACTTGTTATCATTACGTTTTGTATTGTGGTAGTCCCCAAAAGTTCCAGCTCCATAATGTTAGGTACTTGCAGCGAGGTCCACAAAACGACTTAAATGCCTAACTGCCACTTTAGGTGCCTAAATCCAACATTTAAGCACCACGGAGAGCCTCAACCCCCCCACCCAGCTGCGACCTAACACTGTAGATGCCTACATTCCCTAGGCATCTAAGTTTCTGCCAGTTAAGTTCCTTAAGTGGCTAAGTTTCTGCCAGTGGGCATACATAAAGCTGCCTAATTCCTGACACTGCTGAGCCATTTCTTTCCCTAGCACACACCTACACTCTGGTGGGATTCTCAAACTAGGCATTCCCCCGCATATCTTGTCAATGAAGTCAAAGAAGGAAAGAGAGAGAGATTGATTCTATAACTCAGTGTCTAGGACTTTCACCTGGAATATGGAAGAACCAAGGTCAAGTCCCTGCTCTAATTAATATTTAATTATTTATACAAAGTGGAACAGCTTAAACATTGTATCCATGTGTAGTGGGGTGGCTGCCCCACTCTCTGAATTTGGGCTGCAGCAGGCCAGTGGGCCTGCGCAGACAGAGAGCCAATCAGGGAAGGCCTTATAGGGAGCCAATCAGGGCCCAGATTGGAGGGAGCCAATCAGGGCCAGGCTCAGCCCTATAAGAAGGCTGCTCAGGACAGGAGCAAGCAGTCTATCCCAGGTCTTTGACAGGGGAAGGTCTGTCTCCAGGCTGGGAGACTAGCACCTGGGACAGTGCAGTGCTGGGCAGGCCCTGGGGGAGCAGAGGGTAACTCCAGCCTGGAGTCTGTCAGGCTGTAGGCCCTGAAGGGAAGGGCCTAGCCGGTGCTAGGGGCCGAAGGGGAAGTGGCTCAGGGATGTGGACAGACGGAGGGAGAGAAGGAGGGCAGGACGGCTGCCACTAGAGGGTCCCTGGGTTGGGACCCAGAGTAGTGGGCAGGCCTGGGTCCCCCCCTTTCCCCCTTGCCTTATACCCGGCCGACGGAGCAGCCATCTAGAGCTGCACCAACCCCCTGCCAAGAGGGGAGTGACTTTGAGGGTGCAGTTGGCCACATTGACCAGGATGCAGAGAGGCAGCTGACTGACACCCCCCCCCGGAAGGGGGCGAGGATGGACTAAGGGGCACTGCCGGAGAGCAATGGCTCGAAGAGGACGCTGCGAGCTTGGGAGCAATGCGGGTCCGGACACGCCAACCGAGGGCGACACGACGGATGGGACACCACCAGGACGGGGTGCTCCACTGGACAGAGCTAATTCCCGAGACAACCAGTAGGAGGTGCCAGGTGGTGAGTCCCAACCCCGTCACACCATGGAGGACAAGCTTGCAGGAAATGCACAGTCAAAACAGGGTTGCCACAGATGTGGCTTGCATCATGCAAAGCAGTATGGAAGATATTGACAAAATACCACAAAATATACCACTTTTCACCAATATGCCACACTGGCAAACAGAAAAGCACAGGGCATACAATGCATAAAATTGAAGAATATCTCATGGGAGAGGAGTTTCACAAGGACACAGTGTGCTTTTGGGCTACAATACAGAATAAGGACAAGGATAGTGATGAATAAAGCCTGGCACCTAGCACACAGGGTCACAAAGCCACTCACTTAGGTTTGGCTTGGCTACCTCCCATCATCATGACAGAGGGGAGGCCAGGCCAAACCTGAGAAGTGCTGTGACCCCATGTGACAGGTCACAATGCCTAGACCAGGGACCCCATGAGACAGGGCAGGCACATTCTTCGCCCCCCTTCACCACAAGGCCTACCACACACCTCACCTGGGACCAAGACCCAACCTGCCTCAGAACCCTCCCACCCTGAGCAGGGCCTGACTCCCATGGGGGTGGGGAGGGATGGATAAAACAAAATAACAAGAAATGCCCAAAAACTAAATGAAAATTATAAAAAGATTTTCCTGGGGCTCTAATGTTGAAGCATATGTAACTATTTTTTATAAGTCCAGAAGAAATAGACATGAAATTGAAAATTGACCCTGGGACTCAAGTAAACGTCATCCCTGAGTCAGAATATAGGAAGAATTTAGCACCCACTATGACACTAACTTTACCTATGTCAGTGCGACTAGCAGTATTTGGAGGGCATCCACTCCACATAGTGGGGATATGCAATGTTAAATGCAAGTACAAGGAAAAAATGTTAGAATCTTGATTTCTGTATAATAAATATGCCAGCAAAGCCAGTATTAGGATTGACAGTTTTAAAGTCATTACACCTGATAAAAATCCTAATGTCAGTGGAATCCATACAAGGACATCTCAAAGCAGAGGAAATTAAGAAAAGATTTCCTGGTGTGTTTAAAGGCAAGGGATGTCTACCAGGACATTACATAATTAATCTATCTACAAATGCAGTTCCAGTAGTGCATGCATCATGATGACTGCCATTAACCATAAGGTCCAAAGTGAAAAAGGAACTTCAGCATATGGAAATGCTAGATATAATTGAAAAGGAGGAGGAACCATCAGACTGGGTTAGGTTGATGGTTGCAGTAGAAAAGAAAAAAACACTGGGGTGATCCAGGTTTGCACAGACTTGCAAGATCTGACAAAAGTAATAATGCAGAAATACTACAGCCTACAATCCTAAATGACATCACTCACAAACTATCTGCAGGAAGTGTATTCAATGTACTAGATCTGGATATTGGCAGATCAGACTGGACAAGCAAATTAACCACTTTCAACACTTTGTGGGGAAGGTGGTGCTTCAAAAGTAAGCCCTTTGGCATGTCCTCTGCACCATATTCAGAAAAAGGTGCCTGAAACACTCCAAAGACTGACAGGAGTTACAATCATAATCAATGACATTCCTGTATGTGGTAGCACCAGAGAGAAGAGACAACAGAGTTACAACTAACACAATCACAATCACAATGACACTATGGCTGTGCCTACAAATACAACAAGCAACACTCACTCCAGATAAGGGAGAAGATTTAAACCCAAAGAGTGTAAGGACTATAATACCTCCTAATGCTGTTATTGAGCAGGAATATTTGTAATGGCATGTCTGAATTTCTTTTGTTTATGGGGGTAGTGGTGGGGGGGGAGTATTGTAATCATGCACAGTTATAGAGCTGATACATTGCCCCTTTAAGTGAGACACAGAAAGTGACTGATAAACTCTGTGTGTGTGTGTGTGTGTGTGTGTGCACTGAGCTATGCTGCTGAGAGCAGTGTGTTTTGGCAAAGTCTTGTTAATAACAGCCTGGTTAGTTTACCCTGTCCTGTGTGGACCTTCATTCCTGGGAGCAGTCCGACTGAAGGCAATACAGCTTCATCAGGAGAGGCTGAGAGACACTTACCCAAGAACAGTCAATAGCCTGGTGATTGGTGCACTCACATGGGATATGAGACACCTGTTTCAAAGCAGGCAGATATGAGACACCTGTTTCAAAGCAGGCAGAGCAAAGTTTTGAAAACAGGTCTCCTTGATCATAGGTGAGTGACCTAATCATGGTGGATCTCTTTCTCTCTCTCTCTAGCTTTTTTGTGAGAAAGGGCTGACCTGGCCAAATCCCAGGAGAGGGTTCATGGCTGAGAATTTAGAGTGGAGAGGTGTGCTCAGAGGCCACCTACTGGATCCCATTCAAATTCTGGTCAGAGGAGGACTTGTAGCCCAGTGCTGTGGAAGACCCAACTTCAATTCCCCCCTCTGCCTGAGGGGGACAAGTTTTGAACAGGGGGTCTCCCATCTCCCTTACGAGCATGCTGTCACCACTGAGCTAGGGATCTCAATCTCTCCTGTTAAAGCTGTTCCACTGGGTATAACCAAAGAGTCATTGAAGTAGGGGTAGTTGACCCTGGGTCTTCTAGTGAGTGCCATAACCACCAGATTACAAAGTCATTCTCATGCTCAGTGTCTTTTTGGCCCAATGACTCTTTAAGTATTTGTACACAGTGGAACAGCTTCAACAGGAGAAATTGAGAGAGCCACACATCAGACTATCTCACAGCTCAGAGGTATGTGCACTACCCTGCAAGCTAGAATTCAAAGTGGGGTCTCCTTCTCCCCCTCAGGTAGGGCGGGGACTTGAAGCTACGTCTCCAAGTAAGGGCTCTAATCACTGGGCTACAACTACTAAGGCAGACAGCTCCAGCTGCTTTTGTATGGAGTGAGACCAGTGCCTAATTCATTCTCACAAGAAACAGCTTAGGTGCCTAAACTTCCTGACTCCAGGAGAGGGGCTCCTGGTTGTGTGTCACTTGCCAAGATAGGGGTCTCCCTGCAGCCTGGACTTAGGCACCTATCTCCAGGAGCGGGGTTGGGCTTAGCACACACCCATTTCAACATGGGCTAGCTAAGGCTGCTCCCTGACTAGAGTGCTGTCTTTTGTGGATTGCATTCTTAGGTGCCGATATCTCCCCATGCATTGTATAGGGGGCCTAACTCGGGCTTTGTAGATTGCCTTAATGTTCCAGTGGTTTTTGTAGTGCCTAAAAGTTAGGTTTTGCAACACTGAGCATTGCAACATTTAAATCCCATTGTGGATCTAGGCCTTAGCCTCCATGTGGCTCAGTTCCTCATCTGCAAAAAGAAGATAATGGTACTTCCCTACCTCATAATCGTGTTGTGAGGATAAATGCATTAAACACAGGAAGGTGTGCAGATGCCACAAGATACAGAGAGCTTTGACAGAGTAAGTGCATATAGTGCAGGATATGGAACTATATTAATAAAATAATCCTTTAGCATCTCAAATTATTAGATTATGTATCACAAGGGAAATGAATGCATGGAAGCCTGGTGTGTTGGTTTGTTTTTCAGGGAATTGTGACAGTCTGCTGAAGACATGCTTTGCTAAAGAAATACCTTACTGCAGCTCCCTGACCTTTTCAATAGTCTGTATTTTCATTGCCTGGCCTGTTTATATATTCCAGACATGTTTGTTGGGCATTCACTGCTTTACTTGAGGTTTTTGATCATAGAAAATGCTTTGTTTCTCACAACAAACTCTTTTATGTCCCTAAAAGTATGTTAGTTTAGGTTGAACCAGTCAATCAAAATTTAGCATCCCGGAAAGGTCAGATTTCTGCCATTATTCACAGAATATATTTAGCATTCATATTCTGGGATAAATTGTTTGAGTGACAAGGACAATAAACTATATAAAAAGGAGACAAATGAATTCACTGTAGCCTTTGATGTGAATACAGAGCAAAATGTGACTATTTTTGACATAGACTTATAGAAGTGCTATTGTGGAGACTGTGCAAGCATGGTCTTGGACAAATACAGACCCCAGAGCTCAGTCTTAGTAGCTGGGCTGGGTACTGGGGAGATACATGGGGGGACAGGATGAGGAAACCTTGACTTTAGTAAATCTCGATTTTTAGCAAAGCTTTAGATACGGTCTCACATGACCTTCTCATAAACAAACTAGGGAAATGCAACCTAGATGGAGCTCCTATATGGTGGGTGAAAAACTGATTGGAAAACTGTTCCCAGAGAGTAGTTATCAGTGGTTCACTGATATGCTGGAAGGGCATAATGAGTGGGGTCCCGCAGGGATCAGTTCTGGGTCTGGTTCTGTTCAATATCTTCATCAATGATTGAGATAATGGCATAAAGAGTACACTTATAAAGTTTGGGGATGATACCAAGCTGGGAGGGGGTGCAAGTGCTTGTGAGGATACGATTAAAATTCAAAATGATCTGGACATGGTCTGAAGTAAATAGGCTGAAATTCAATAATGACAAATGCAAAGTACTCCATTTAGGGAAGAACAATCAGCTGCACACATACAAAATAGGAAATGACTGCCTAGGACAGAGTACTGCAGAAAGGGATCTGGGGGCCATAGTGGATCATAAGCTAAAGATGAGTCAACAGTGTAACACTGTTTCCAAAAAAGCAGACATCAGTCCGGGATGTATTAGCAGGAGTGTTGTAAGAAGACATGAGAAGTAGTTCTTCTGCTCTACTCCACGCTGATTAGGCCTCAGCTGGAGTATTGTGTCCAGTTCTGGGTGCCACATTTCAGGAAAGATGTGGAGAAATTGGAAAAAGTCGAGAGAAGAGCAACAAAAATGATTAAAGGTCTAGAAAACACGACCTATGAAGGAAGATTGAAAAAATTGGGTTTGTTTAGTCTGGAAAAGAGACGATTGAGAGGGGACATAACAGTTTTCAAGTACATAAAAGTTTATTACAAGGAGGAGGGAAAAGAATTGTTCTTCTTAACCTCTGAAGATAGGATAAGAAGCAATGGGCTTAAATTGAAGAAAGGGAGGTTTAGGTTGGACATTAGGAAAAACTTCCTAACTGTCAGCGTGGTTAAGCACTGGAATAAATTGCCTAGGGAGGTTGTGGAATCTCTATCATTGGAGATTTTTAAGAGCAGGTTAGACAATCACCTGTCTGGAATGGTCTAGATCAGTGCTGGGCAACCTGCGGCTAGGATGACCAGATGTCTCGATTTTATAGGGACAGTCCTGATTTTTGGGTCTTTTTCTTATATAGGCTCCTATTACCCCCCAGCCCCTGTCCCAATTTTTCACATTTGCTGTCTGGTCACCCTACCTGTGGCCCGAGGGCCACATGTGGCCCATCCGGGTAAGCTGATTGCGGGCTGCAAGACATTTTATGGACATTGACCATCTGCAGGCACAGCCCCCCGCAGCTCCCAGCGGCCATGGTTCACCGTTCCCAGCCAATGGGAGCTGTGGGAAGCGGCGGGCTACAAGGACGTTCTGGCTGCTGCTTTCTGCAGCTCCCATTGGCCAGGAACGGTGAATCATGGCCCCTAGGAGCTGCCTGCAGATGGTCAACATCTGCAAAATGTCTCGCGGCCCACAATCAGCTTACCCTGATGGGCCACATACGGCCCATGGGCCACAGGTTGCCCATCACTGGTCTAGATAATACCTAGTCTTGCCATGAGTGCAGGGGACTGGACTAGATGACCTCTTGAGGTCCCTTCCAGTCCTATGATTCTATGATAAACCTACCCCAGTGCTGAATTAGTATTCCCCTGCCCTTCCCTCCAGTGGAGGAGGATGGAAGAATCCACACAGAGGCAGATCCCACATCCTGCCCTGCTCTACCTTTCTGAGAGCTGCAGAATGCCTACTTTCTGGGCTCTCCATGATGCAGTAGGTTTGCATCTCTTGAATGGCTCCCTCATTCAGTGGTTCTGCTTCACAGGTCCCTCCACAATCCATTAATATTCAGAAAAGCCTGCCCTATGGGAAAGGTTTGCAGAAACTTAAGTCCAAGCTCTTTTGATGATCAATAATATAGTCCCTTGATAGCGAGACATGGAGCAACTGAAACCTTCTCAGGGAGCACATTGTGTAAAATATTCAAGAAAAGTATGATTAAAATGCAATATATACTCCTATTAAAGACATATCCAATGTAAACACTCTCTGAGAAAATATGAGAGAGAATTTTGACCACTTCAGAATTTAAAATGGGCACTAGAAATCAGTGCATAGCTGGAGAAAATATGTATGAAGATCATTTATTTTTTCCCCTGACTGATATTAAGAGCATATAATTTTCTTAAGTATATTTTAGACCCAATTAATAATGTGTATATAAAGGGAAATTATTTTGTATTTTCCATATACTTGCTCCATCAATATTCAGTATATCATCTTGTGACTGACCTCTTATACTGTGTTTGGCACAGATAGGAAAATTCATGGATAATGATTGAATGTCATAAAGATCCATCATCATATACTCAAACGCTTAGCATTTACCTGTATGTCAAGTCCATGCCCTGTGATTTGCAGGGCCACATTTTAAAAATGACATTCATATTCCTTCTAAGCTTATACCAGGTCACCACACAGGTACTTCTGCAGCCACATGAGTGCACGTTCACTACTCGTATATCCTAAGAAATACTAAAGAAATTTAATTCTCAGCTTTTAAGAGTCAGCAGTTCAAAAGGTTATTTAGTTTAGATTTCACATTCAGCCGCACACTAACAAAACCAGGATTTGCAGCAAAATTTGCCATGAGATGATATTTTAGCCAGACAAATAACATTTCTGGAGCCTTTGGTACTTTTACCGGAGAAGTGGGGTAGAAATTTAGTCTGCTTTCCACCTTCACGCTCCAACTTTAATTGCTTTTCTTCAAAAGATTCCTATAGGCCTGCTTCAAAAGAATAGAGATTGGTGTTCTTCCTTTGATCTTGTTTTCCCTTCTGATTCCTGGTATATTTAGCTGCTTTATTCACCTGTTCACTCTCAATGGAGGTCTTTGTTTCAAACAACAGATTTGCCTTCTGATTTAGTGCTTAATTTAACTCATTTATCTTTTCTTCTTCTTTTTTTGGCTATACATTCACACTTCAGAGATTTTTTTTTTAAACTTTTATCAAGGTGTGAGACTGGCATATAACATATTCTACCACAATCTCAAAGTACCACACAGCCACAATATTAAGACACTCTTAAATCTATGTTAGATTTAAAAAGAAGATGTACATGTTTGAGAAAAAAAGGATTGGAAGGAATTAGAAGCCAAATAACAATTGTGATCAGTTGATCTATTAAACTAGAATGAAAGTACTTTTGGCTGGCTAGGTTGAAATATTTTGTTGTATTGTATTGTCCCATGAATAAAACAAAATCAGGGGGTTTTATATATGTATTGTTTTCTTACCCTTCACTCTCAAGGTTACTACAAAAACTGAGGGCTTATCCACATGGAGAAAATGACTGACAGAACCTTAGTGGAATAGCTTATTCAGCTATAGCTATGCTAGTCAGCTTCCCCATGAAGACAAGATCTCAGGGTTGCAGTATTTATGTTCTTCGCACTAAGGTTTTTCAAGCCCTGATAACAACTGCAGAGGAGCTAACATCACACGTAGTAATGGCCATCTTTTCTCTTTATCAGACACACTTATAATCTCAGACAGGAATAATTTGTCCAAAGTACTGATCATTGATCTATTGAGTGGGACCTATTGTATTAACAGTAGTCAAGAAACTGCTGCACTGTGGTTATTTATTCCATACAAAAGTCTATATTGAAACAACTTTGATGCTGGAAAGTCAAGTGCTCAGAAGATCAGAAATGGTAAAACTGAGGTGGCCTGTGAAACCTTAATTCAACCTCCTTGTACATATGGATTATGACACACTACCTAATTATATGATCTCATGCTATTTGTTCCACAGGACCATAACTCATTAGTACCCAGGAAGAAGATTCCTTCCCACATGCAACCATAAAAGAGCTGAATGTGTAAATGGTGTTTTGGTTTGGTGGCTGAACTGAAAATTCGGGGGAGAGGGGTCTGACTGGATTGAACTGAAATTGATTTTTTTCCCACTAAAAGAAAAGAACCGAAAACATTTTGTTTGGGTCAAATGAAATGTTTCATCATCATTTCAAAATGGTATTTTGAAATGTCCATTTGAAATGTCAGTTCATTTTGAAACAAAATGTCCAGACAAACTGTATTGACTTTCTCTAATTTTCCCCCCATTTTTTTATACATCTGAAATGTTTCAACAAATTCGACCCAAACTTACTATTCATCCAATAAATTTCACCCAGCTCAAAGCTATAGTATTGCTCTATGTGGGTGCTCTGAATCACTGAGTGAGGGCCAGTGGAGGTTGGGAGCGCGTGCAGTGCTGTGAGGCAGGAGTTGGAAGATACCATTTAAAATTTCTGGCTCATTCAGATGCTGTTGTAGTATTTTCTGTAGTTTGTGTCAGCCAAAACTGGACTGATTTTCACAAATACCTACATCAAAAGGCACTTATCTGACTTTAGAACTAGTCCTCTGCCAAATGTTAACTTCCAGTTTCCCCCATTCCTGCTATAACCATGGCAAATATTTTACATCTAAGTTTTGGCCACATGTATCTGTTGCTAACACCCAACAAAACTGGTGAAATATAATGTTTACCCTGGTTTTCCTAAAACTTAAAATAATAAATAATTATAATAACAAATAAATAGATTAGATTTTTATCTGCACCTACATAAAGGCTAAAAAAAAATGTGAAAAGTCAAAAACATCACTGACCAAATTCATGCCCAATCAGCTTTGATTGACACCTGATGGGCTTTGTCTATGTAGTGAGGCACCATGGTTCCCCGCTGCCCTGGAGAGAGACGAGTCCCTCCGGACACCAGAGTGGGCAGAACCAGGGAGTTCTGAGCCTGCCCCCCAGAGGGTCAGGCATGGCACTGGAAGTATAAAGGCCAGACCCCAGAGCTCAATGAGAGAGCAGCCGCCGGGGAGGCCAGAAGCCTCCGGCCTAGCTCGTGGTTGGGAAACCCCAGCGGCCTGTGGTAAACCCCAGGACTGGCCCAACCTGCCCCATGCCAGCTACCAGGAGGAGTTGCCGAGTCTGTCCCTCACCAGCTATCCCAAGGAACCCATGGTGCTGGACGCCCCTGAGGACACCACCCTGACCCAGGTACCTCAAGAGGGGGAGTCTGGAAGTAGCCCGGGGGCAGCCGACTCTGGTCTGGCTGCAGCACTGCCAGAACCCGTGTCAGTGTGTTGCAGCCAGGATCCCCACTGACACAGCAGTGGGTCTTCTGCTGCTTCTAGGGCCCTGGGCTGCGACGCAGTGGAGTGGGAAGGCCTGCGTCCCCCTGCCATCCAACCTATAGGTGGCAGTCTCCCCCTCTCCTAGGCCCTTTGGAACCTAGGGCCTGGGCTTGCTATCATATATTATTGTTGCTCGGCCTCTGCCTGAGGGCCCGAGCGCCTGACTCACCATTGCCCTGCCCTGACCTGGGGCCTGGGCTTACTGTGTTTATTTCTACCTTCACAAAGGCCACAGAGGAAGACTCCCACGGCTGGACTAATTCCCTGCAAGACCTATTCCCAAATTTAGTGAGGTAGTGTGGTTCCCCGCCGCCCCAGAGAGAGACGAGCCCCGGCTAACCTCTCTTCAGTCTACATTAGACTTTTTTAGGAAATCTCCCAGTACCACAAGTGAACTTTAACCATCGTAGCAATGGAGTGTCAGTATAGATAGGACACTTGCATCTTTACCATATCATCAAACCCTCCTCAGAACAGGTTTAGATGATGCAGTTTTAAAAGAGATTGTGGAGGAATCAAAATCTTGTGTAGACACAGCCATGGGATAACTGATTCATATTCTCTTCAGGGAATATTGGATTTAGTGGTGGTGTAGAGTGTGACACTGCACCCCATATTCTTCATGGTGATATTATTATGATATGATTATTGCATAATTGTGATGCATTTTATGCAAGATGGGTCATGTGAGATGTCATTGGAAAGGTTGTAATTTGCTGAATATGATTATCCTATTTTTATGCATGTATCATTTTTGTATCTAAAGTTATGAATATTGACTATGTATCTGTATTTAAAATGTAGTTATACCTGGGTAATGTCCAGTAGGCAAGATGCTTTTAGTCTAGATAGTGGGTGGGCAAGGGCCTATTTAGGGCAATGGGCGATTAGGAAAAACAATAGGCCTTAGGAGAAACTCATCCCTCAAGTGGGGAGCCTTCCTAAGAATGCTACAGACAGCCTGTAAGTAATGGCTGCTATGTGTCTACAAGGTCATGTGACCAGGCCACATGACTCTGGACTCCATCTTGGGATATCAGTGTTTTTCCACAAACTGAGTTTGGAACAAAAGAGTTCCCGCCATATGCTAAAGCTATACAAGGCAGGGAGTGACAGCATTTGTTGTTCTTCACTCCCCACACAAGAAGACTCCTGGAAACACCTAAAGAACAAAGACTGAACCGGGGGAAGTGCTGGACCCAGGCTAAAGGGATTTCTAACCTGTGTATGAAAGACCTGGGAATTTCAAGCCATAAAGCAAGTGTAGCTTTCCCCTTAAGAATTTGCAGGGTTGTACCATCTCTCAGGGTGAGAAACTGCTAGTTCATATCCAATCTATCTAGTATGTTAATCTTAGTTTGTGTTTTTGTTCATTTACTAGGTAATCTGCTTTGATCTGTTTGCTATCACTTATAATCACTTAAAATCTATCTTTTGTAGTTAATAAATCTATTTTATGTTTTAAATTAAACCGAGTGTACCTTTAAGAGAAATGTCTCAGGAAAAATCTCAGCTTGGTTTAACACAAGGTCACTGTATTTTCTCTTCACATTGAGGGAGGGGTGAACTCTATGAGCTTAGGCTGTACAGTTCCCAATGCAGCGCAAGTTGATATAATTAAGGGTTTATGCTCCAGAGGGTGTGTGTGCTTGAGGAGCTGAGAATTACCTTGGCTGTAGCCTTTCTATTGTTGGTTCATGCAGTGGCTGGTCAGCCTGCATGTAACTTCAGCTGGGTGTGTCCTTACCTGTGTGAATGCTGGTGTAAGTGTAGGAGTGGGTCTGCAGTTTGTCACAGCAGCACAGTGGGGAGGGAGAGGGAGCCCAGGAGCGGGTCAGAGGGCTCAGTGGTACCCCAGTTCCAGGTGGTTCCCCGGGGGGAACCCATCACAGAGAGGATGCAAGGTACCTGCTTTGCCCCGCCCCCCATAAAGCTGAAGCATCTATAGGCAAATTCCAACCAGAACCTTGGAGCTATTGTAGCATCCCTGCTTCAATCAGCATAACTTGGCTGCTCCTTGGTTCTGCTAACCCATTATCCCAACATGTTTATCATAAAGCCCGGTTGTGTACTCTTCATAGGAGTAACAGTAGCCATTGGAATCACTAGCTAGATACTAACCCCTTTCATGTGATTATAGATGGGACTTGTAGCAATACCTATTATTAACATTGCCCAACACATCCCATTATAAGACTCTGTTTTCAGTTGCTTTTAACGGTGCCAAATTTTAACAATTTGGACTGCAATTTTTCATGCCAAGTGTCTTGATCAAACTATTATTTACTTATTTTAATTTCAGCCGTTTTTGAGAACAAGGCTAGAGAAAAATATATTTTGCTCATGTTAAAAATATATAATCTTTTCTTTAAACAGCGTTAGTGCCCCCATTCTTTGGAACTGGGACTTGAAAGTTGATAGTGTGACTTTTACATCAGGACAGTGCCCTTTGCCTTCCCCCTGAAAATCTGCATACCCTTGGCCACATTATAAGCCTTTGAATAATCACAGCTCACATAAGTAGAGATTTGTTCAATTTTAGCTGCTAAACTGTCAAAAGATTCCATCCTCACTGAGCACATTCCATTCCCTCACAGCTCCTGTGTGTGACCAGACTGTGCAAGTGTGAAGAATTGGGGCTGTCTGTATAAATTATGAAATCTGATTGATATTGTGAAATTGTATTAAGAATAACTGCAGTGTGGATCCACCATTGCTGGCAGGTCCTGTAGCCAGATACATACCAGACTGGGACAATGGGAAATAGTCAAGGTTAACAATAGTAATTACCCCTCACAAAGGTTATACTAAGCAGCAACCAGGGCTGGCTCCAGGCACTAGCCCACCAAGCTTGTGCTTGGGGCGGCACCTTCAGGGGGGCGGCGCGGTGCTCCGGCTCCGGCCGCCGGGGAGAGCGGAGCCCCAGCCGGGCTCACCGCCCTCCCCTGCCGCGCTGGGGGAGGGTGGGGCGGCAGGAGGCTTTTTTGCCTGGGGCGGCAAAAAAGCCAGAGCCGGCCCTGGCAGCAACTCAAGCCTTGGAAATCCAATCTAGTTTACCTCTTTGAAAGGAGGAAAGGTAGGCACAGTGGAAACTTACCAGGAGTAGAACAAAAGAGGCCAGGTGACCAGAAGAGGTTTAAATAAAAAAAAACTGTTGTGGAAAAAGTCACCCATGCATTGATTTTCCCCCACAAAACACACAGGAACTGGGGCCACACAGGAAGCAGAAGTATGGTGCAGGAGACAGCAAGGTCATAGAAGCAGGATAAGGGGCTCCATGAGGGAGAGAGACCGGACAGTGTACAACAACCTATCCTGCCTGAACCTAGATGATTCCCCAAGGACTCATATGGGAAGGGTGAGCTAGAAAATGATGGACACTGCTATTTCAGGTGTTTGTTTTGCATGATCTGTACTTTCCTGTGCTTTACGTGATTAAATATAAAAGAGCATAAAGGCATTGGATTGTACATATCATGTGTGTGCTGACTGCTTCATAACTATTGCATGCTCCTAAGAGAGTTAAACTGTAACCACAAACTTCAAAACTTTTCGGTGGAGTTTTGGGAGAGGGGTATGTTTAAGTAGTGGGGGTATTTTGGGGGTCAGCGCTGGTCTTGGGGCCTATGGCAGGTGGGCCGAGGAGTCCCATTTGAGAAGGCGTAACAGACTGAGAGTCAGCACAGCAGGTTGGGATGGGGCACTGGAACTGAGAGCAGAGGACCTCTCCGTGCTCTCAGTGATGCCCCAGCTGTTGCCTAGGTAGCATTGAGAAGGATGAGGTCTGATGCAAATTCAGAGAAGACAAGAGTCAGACCAAGGAGAAGGGAAAGGAATAGATTGGATGTGACCTTAAGCACTCCTGTATTCACACTCTGCACACAATTGTAATACACTTTGTACAAAATATGCCTTGTGAGGTATCATTTCAAAACTAACAACTTGCTGGTCAATAACATCATGGCAAAATGTATGCACCAACATTATATGTAAAGTTATGAGTTCCCCTCGTAGGATGTCACTAGCATATGTTCAATACCAGATACGCTTGCCTAGGTAGAGTTGTTAAACAGGTCTACCACAGACAAACAAATGTAATTTCCCCATCTGGGAGTTACTTCCAAAGTACGTTGAAAGACAAGGAAAATGTATTTACCTATCTTGTAAACAGACCCACCAAGCTAACAAGACGTGGAGGCAAACCTCACACAATCATTCAAAAATCATGAGTCCCCACAGCGTGCTCCCCCCCCCCAACAGCCATGGGTCTGTCTGAAAAATGAGATTTAAAAAAAATAATAATCTGGGATTCTTCTTCTTTACCTTCTGGTTGCTGCACCTCCAGGGTTTACTTTGGGTCACAGTTACCAATTTTTTTTCATCTAGAAACCTTAATTTCTTAATGAAAGCTTAGATTGTCAAAATTTCAGGAACTTGAACTTTAAGAAAAACAGCAAATATCACAAGACGTGTGATAAAATCATGGAAGCTGACCATGCTGTGTGACTGGGGTCAAGAAATAAAGATCAGTCTCTTATCCGCACACCAGAATGACAGACGCTTATTGGGGGTGGGGGGTGGGGTGTCTATTATGCTGTTCTGTCTGTATAGGTGTTAATAGAAAATGTGCAAGTAGAAGATGGGTAAGAATATGTAGTATTGTTTATGGGTTTTGTAGTACCAGTGAAGATCTTGGCTACCTCTGTGCAGCTATTTATGTCAGTTCTTAACTGAGGAAAGGGGTAACATGTAATATTGGTGGTTTCCTTTCCGAAAGCACCAGCACCATTTGTCTGTTATTTGCAAGACTGTGCACCCTTAATAAGGATGCCTATTTTTTATACTGTACTCTTCATCAGTAGATCTTAAAGTTCTCCACAATTTTTAATGTCTTTATTTTCAGTACACCCCAGTGAGGTAGAGAAACATTTTTATTCCCATTTTACAAAGGGGGAACTGAGGCACAGAGAGGCTAAGTGACTTGCCCAATGTCACACAGGAAATCCATTACAGCCCATGGAATTGAACCTAGATCTCTTATAGTGTAGGCTAGGGCCATAATGCCTGAACTATCCTCCCACCCTGCAGGCAGCACAGGGGAACATGTGTACCTTTATTATTTGTATGTATAGTCCCAATAATTCTGCCTTTACTGTGTGAGAAAGCAAACAACTCATCATGCTGTAAATCTTGGGAGCAATCGACAGCTGTCACAGTTTATTAAAAATATAAACTTAACTCAACTGGAAAAACTTGGTGCTCTTTGTACTGTATGATTTGGAAAGTTGATTTTTGTCTGTAAGCCTAGAAATAATTCTTTAGCCTGCCCCCTTAAGAGGCTTTCAGAACAGTAAGATCAGTGAAGCTACACATGGAGGTTGAAGCTGTAACCACCTCAGCCTACTCCAGGCCCTTAGTTATTTTTTGCTGATCTACCTTTAAAAGAGGTAAGAAATGTGTGGTAAACAGTTTTTTCCCTCTGAATGATTTTGTTCATTTAACCAGGTGGGCTAAATTAGCAAGTGTAAAAACAATCCAATGGGTAAATATTTCTGGTGGATTTACTCTGATTTATTCTGGAAAAAATGGTGGGTCTTACAGCAAAACTGACTCTGAATTATTTCAGATGAGTTTAGCAAAAATAGGCTTCTGTATTCCACCCTAGGAGGAAAATATTGAAGATTTTCCAGAAGACTTGCTTCTTTCTTTTAAATAGATTTTTTTTTTCTTAACCCATACAGCCCTAAGGATGAGATAAGATTTCTAAGGACAATGACCAGAAATAAATGAGCTCTTCTCTTAAAAAAATGACCTTGAAAAGACTTTTAAAAATACAGGCTTGTGCTTTCTTTTCCTGATTGTTTGTTTGTTTGGGTTTTTTAACTTTAGAAAAGCAAGACATGTCAAGTCTGGCTTTCTCAATTTTTTCCTGAGGATCTTGTGGTTTTTATTGTGATTTCTAACAACTCAATTGAAGGGGTGGGGATGTTGAATCTTTAGCAAAGATGCCCTTTGTCCAAAATGTTAGTTAATGGTTTTAAATAGGTGATAGCAAAAACAAATAAATTTGAGGAGTTTTAAACAGTCTGACTAAATATCGCTTCCCTTCTCGGTTGGTCAGATTTCACTCTTCTAGTCCTCCCTCTCCCGGACCCCCTCTCTCCACTTCTCTTGACATCAGAATATTCTAGTCTAGACAGGACCAGGATTTTCATTTCTTTTTAACATGTTTTTTTGGAGAGAGGACAAATTGAGGCCCTCTTTATATATCCCCCAATAGGGGCACCAGTCAAAAGTATTCCTTTTTATAGGTGATTTTTAAAATAAGCCCACTTACAGATCCTGCTGTGGACTTCAAAAGTGCTCTTCTCTCAATGGTCAGAAAGCTACTTGCTTTTATGTTCCAAGCTGTTTCTTGAATATAGAACTGCTCTGGTATCAGTATCAGTCCTGGAGTGTGACTGGCGTCACCTGTGAGTCCATACCTGGTTCTATACTGCCTCCCAAAAGCCCAGCTAGACACCATCAAGGTCTGAAGACCTAGACTTTCCAGTGTCCTAAAGGGTAAGGGTGAACTGAACAACTATTTCAAATGTAAACAAACATAGTGTAAATCCTAAATTATTTGTAATTGAGGACACTGCAAATACTTTATGAATAAACTTGAAAAATAAACTAAAAGTTTTGTTCCTTTTTAAATCTGCCACGGTTTGGGGTCCTGTGTTTCTCCTGCTGGAGTTGATGGCATCACTAACAGATCGAGAAGGGTATTATTGCTCCTTGTTTTGTATTTATTTTCAAGTATGTATTTTTTTTTAAATGATTATTAAATAAATGGAACCACCTTTCTCCAAAGATCTGTTCCCGGTGTGTTTTTTAGAGTCTGTAGCAGGGCTGGGTTAAGGCATAAGTACTATATGACTGTTTCTATGATACAGCTCCTAGAGTTACTTAAGAATCCAGCTTTCATATTAATTTGTCTTTAAGTTCCAAGCACTAATAGTTACAAAGAAAAGCATGAAAACATAACTGAGCCAATGAAATCTGTTTGGGTCTGCAGACAGAATGGAAACAATAGCTCTGAGAGAGGTGAACTGCCCTATGCCTCTCAATGGAGTGTTTCCAAAACCTACACCTCTGGGGGACCATGTCAATAGCACTCCAGCAGAGAACTATGTGTGATAGGAGAAAAGTACGATCTCCTAGATTAGCCATGACATAGTGGCAAAACTAAGGCAAGGGCAATGGAAGTGGGGGGGGGGGGATTCAAAGTATGGGCCTAATTTTTAGAGGTATTTAGCAGCCAAAACTCCAGTTGAATTAATAAGCTTAAATGTCAACACTTCTGAAAATTAAACAACACTATTTAACTTACTGTACTCGTTAAATTTTTTCAGCATCCTGTGCATTGTACTGCATTCACACCACTGTCACCATTTGTGTGGAGACAATTGATTTTGACTGTGCGTGGTGTTAGTTTAACTCATTTTTTGTGCATTCACAGAATATAATTGATATTTCTAGTACTTGTATTATACTGAGTTGTTTTTTCCCCAAGTACAAAGTGTGTGTATAAAGCAGGGGTCGGCAACGTTTGGCACGCGACTCACCAGGGTAAGCACCCTAGCGGGCCGGGCCAATTTATTTACCTGCTGACGCGGCAGGTTCGGCCGATTGCGGCCCCCACTCGCCGCGGTTCGCCGTCCCGGGCCAATGGGGGCGGCGGGAAGCGGTGCGGGTGAGGGATGTGCTGGCTGCGGCTTCCCGCCGCCCCCATTGGCCCGGGTCAGTGAACCGCGGCGAGTGGGGGCCACAATCGCCCGAACCTGCCGCGTCAGCAGGTAAATAAATTGGCCCGGCCCGCTAGGGTGCTTACCCTGGCGAGCCGCGTGCCAAACGTTGCCGACCCCTGGTATAAAGCCATCTACTCTTGAACTTAGTATAGACGTCCACAGACTTCAACAGGAGTTGGTTCAAGCCTGTATAGCACAGTAATATTCATTTAATTGAACTATAATTCTTGTGGTTGTTACTGGCCAATCAGATCCTCTATCATAACAATGGTTACATAAAGGTATCCAGCACTAATGTTTTAATTATATACTGTAGATAAGATAGCTAATAAAGATAACCTTTAATAACTAAATTACTGTATCTTTTTTTGTATGCAGTTGGTAGAGCTTACAATAGAATCCTTCGTCAATATTTCTGATATTTAATTGCAAGTTACTTTTCTCTATGGCAGTGTATTTGGGCTTCCATTTGCCCCTCATCCCAGCTGTGAAGTGCAGAGTAGTGTCCCATTCCCTGAGAGAGAGGAAGGAGCCAGCATCCCCAAAGCAGTTCCTGAACATTCTTACTCAACTCCTCTAAAACAATGGGCAGCATGAAGCTCCTCAGCAAAGATACTGAGAATGACAGTGCAGGTCAGGTGACACTGACTCCAGAACAGCCTGAAGACATGTGGCACACCTACAACCTTCTGCAGGTAGGAGACAGCCTGCAGGCCTCCACAGTCAGGAAGGTGCAGGCAGGTAACTCAGGCAGGTACTGCATTCACACCACTGTCACCATCTGTGTGGAGACAATTGATTTTGACTCCCAGGCATGCCAGCTGCAAGTCAAAGGGATAAACATCCAGAAGAATTAATAGATCAATATGGAGGCCTTCCACACCATTGAGCCGGAACTCAACTGCAAGTTTACTTTGGCCAGGAAGCACTGGGACAATGTGGATCTAGAGAAGATAGAGCAAGCCTGTGACCCAACATGCACTGTTGATGTGGCGGCAGTAGTGATGCAGGAAGGTCTTGCTCACATCTGCCTGGTAACTCCCAGCATGAGGCTCCTGCGAGCCAAGATTGAAATGAACATCCACAGGAAGAGGAGGGGCAACTGCTCCCTGTACGACAAAGCCTTGGAGGGGTTCTATGAGAATGTCATCCAAGGGATCTAATGGCACATTAACTTTGCTGTGGTGCTTATTGCCAGCCCGGGCTTTGTGAGAGAGCAGTTCTGTTACTAAATGTTTCAATAGGCAAAGAAGATGGAAAACAAGCTGCTGCTGGACCACAGACCCAAGTTCTTGCAGGTCCATTCATCTTCTGGACACAAATATACCTTGAAAGAAGTATTCTGTGATCCACCAGTAACTCTCTGATATTAGAGTAGCTGGTGAGGTTAAAGCCTTGGAAGACTTTTACTAGATGTTTCAGCATGAACCAGATCAAGCCTTTTATAGGATCAAGCATGTGGAGAAGACCAATGAAGCAATGGTGATTGATACTTTACTTCTCGTAGGGACATCCTGGTGCCAGAGAAGCTCATCACTGAACAGTAGATATGTATGGCTAGTGGAGAGTGTATGTGATAACACAGGGATTGTCAGGATATTTTCCAGTCTACATGTTTTCAGAGAACAACTAGGCCAGATGACTGAGGTGGCTGCCATTTTGCAATTCCCAGTACCAGACTTTTCTGACCAGGAAAATGATTCTTACTCAGATGAGAACTAAGTATTAAATTCATGTCTAGAAGGGGAGATTAATAAAACCAGAGTCCCATTGGCTCCTGAAAGCCGGTTATTTTATTTAGATTACAGTAACCGAAAGAATAAAAATGTCCTGTAATGTGTGTGCACACCATACACTTCCCATTTCATCAGCAAAACCATCTCTTTGCAATTGCTCATCTGCAGTTTTTCCTTCACAGAGATTGCCATGAACTTTTGAATATTACTATAAATGGTTTAATGCAGAGATGACTTGAGGCTCCAATTTAGAGCACTAGATTAGGTGCTTTATGTTTTACAGCCTGCTTACTGTACACATTTTAAGATTCCTCAGTGAATATTATGTGGTGTGGGAATATGGAGAATGACTGAGTGTTAGTTGAATCTGGACATGGTTTCACTTTGAAAAATCTGGTTATGGAGAAAATATTTCAAATGATGAAGAGATTAAAGATTGATTTAGTGGAACAGGCAACCTTTTCTGTCTTATTGGAGGAATAATTGTATATCTACAGATATATATTCAGACCTTGATTTAGGGCTTTTGACCAAATGAGTTTGGTAATTTCATTTTTTGTCCCTGCTTATTTACAAAACTGCTACATAGTGGCAAAGCAGTGGTCTCTGCTCAAGAGAAGCCTAAATGCAGGGGAAAATACGAATACCAGCTTGCACAGAAAAGCTGGAACTTCTTGATTTTTTTCCTGTTTGGTTTATTTGGATGGTTTCTGGATTCCTGCCTTAAAGTTGCTCTTTTAGATTATCCTGCTGGGTAACTAACCAAGTGTTGCTCAGCTGCCTCTGTTTGCCTGAAATGGTCAAGTGGAGGTAGCTCAGCAGTGCCACACTGCTTGTGGACTCCTCAGTTGCTGGAGTTACAGTTTCTGATTCTCCCATCCCTTTTCTCTCTTTATTTCCCACTTCTTGCATTCTCATTTCCTTGTTGTTTTCTGTGTTCTCTATTTGCTTCCCCAGTGGTCCCTTTTAAATCTCTTTTCTCTCTCTCCTCTTAAACTGTTATTTACTTACACTCCTCTCTTTCCTCATCCTAGTAGGCACACAAACTGTAGTGGAGTAACAGTTTGCTATGATAGCAAGGAGCAGCTGGGTTTAAGGAGAACCTGACCAATCTTTTCCCATGCCCTCCTTCCCTGATGGTTTGTGTAGGAAGGCTAAGAGGTTAGCAAAGATGTGCCTGCTTTCTTTCCTCTTGCAGTGATGGTATGTGAAAGGGAAGTGGCACACCCCTGCTCTTGGGTATGTGACGAGTTGAGAGAATAAAATGTGTGATCCCTTCTCATTGTCTGGTGGAGTGAAGGCCAACAGATTTTTCTCTCATGTACCCCACAGCTACAAGTAGCAGTGTGGAAATGGGGAGTTTGCATAGAATTTGTATCAGTACTATTGACTGTTCTAGGCTACTCAGTCATTGCTCCTTCCCCTATTCCTACAAGCCACATGCTATTACTGCCATTTAAGTCCCTGTGGAACAGCCTATGCACCAGCCAGGTGCTGAGGAACCAGATGAGTGAACAAATACATCTGGAAGTGGCTGGTCACTAAGGCTGTATTAGCTGTTCTAATGGCACCAGTTGAGCAGAGTTCAGCAGCTTTTATTATTAGTTGTTTGGTAGAGCCCCAAATGTGCTAGGCTTTAGTCATATATGACACAATCACTTCCTTAAAGACCTTGCAATCTGCAAAGCCACAACAGAGACAGAGAGAGAAAAGGGGTATGTTGTATCCCATTCAAGCAAAAGTGATCAGGGCCATGGTAAGCACACAATCTGTTAGGCACTCTGCAGCAACAGGCTTGAATTTCAGTCTCAAAGAAATGTGAAATTAACAAACTCACTGATGCTTTAATGTTGATTAAGCATTCACAAGGTTGGGTTGTCAGGAGAGAAGGCACAGCACTTTTATTAACTTCATCAACACCTAGCTCACTATAAGATTGCTCAGGCTTGTGGAAACATCTGGTTCTCATTAGTCATGCTCAGAGGCATAACACGATATTAGCATAATCACTTCCATCTTAATACTCTATATTGTATTAGCATAGTCACTCCCTACTAGTATCTTAAGTTGAAATTGATGTGGTGCCTATCCTCACAGTTCCTAGAACTGTGTTGTATCCCCATTTTTTTTTCAATTTTAAGGGATTTCTGATAAACCTCAACTGGGAAACTGATGAAGTTAAAAATAAGCATATGCTTTAGTGATTGATTGATTACATTGGGCCTTATAGATAAATCTCCATGGCTTACCCTTTTTTTCCTTTATATAGACATATTTTAGAAGCCATCATCTCAAAAGGATCAGTTGTTACATTGGATGCACAATGCTTATTTAAAGCCAAACCGATGGAGCCAATCTGAACCCTATTTTAGTTATTCCAACAGCATAAATATTAAATTAGCTTTAAATATTGGTTCTGATTAATTGAAAATATCTGGTCTGTTTATTTTCTTACTATCACTTGCCAGAAATAAAACTATGCTATCAAAGATCAAATGTGACGTTTCAGCCGACCTCCAAACCCATAAAATCCTTGATGAAGGGGTTTGTGTTCTGCCGTCTGTATTTTGATAGGGCAGTTCTCTGTATTATGACAGATCCCAGGAAGCACGTCAGGTTTGTAGGCCTGACACTTGTTTATTACCAGACATTTGTGGCCAAAAGCGCTCAGTTCAATCACTTAAAATGGCAGTAATGGCTGGTGTTTCTAGAAACATTATCAAAATTGTCATACAACAAAATCTTGGGATCTGGATACACATAGCATCCTTCTCTTTACTTGGGATCTTTCATCGGGTATTGTGAACCACCTGTTCTTCAAAAAGTTACAGGATTTTTCTGTGACATTCTCTAAAATTAGATTCAGCTTTATTTTCATTCATTTAATTTATTTGCAAGATTCGGACTACAGTCTGAAAATTAGGATAACAAAATGTGAAACCTTAGATGCCTATGGACATAGAATATTTTTTTCTTAGCCGGGAGTTTCTTTAGCTCAGGAGTGACTTTCAGACTCCTGCTTGCTTGGTTAGTTTAAATCTCATGCATGTAGAAGGTAACATGAATTGGGTTTTTTCCCCCCTCTTGTCCTCTCCCACTATTTAGAACCCCCCACAGAGTCCATAGGTGGAGGGATATGAACTTCAGTGTCTGAGGGATGTGTGCAATCTGCCTTTTGACTAAAGGAAAACAACTTTTCCAGAAAAGAGGAGGAGGATCTGGAAATACATGTTGGATAAAATATAATGCAAGAGGCAGATTTTGCACATTGTTGCATACTTGTGAGCTCCCAAAATATATATCTCTAACCTATTTTGAATTTGCTAAAAGTATTTCTAAAGTTACATTAAAATTACCAGGAGATTAACTACAGGAGTGTAAGCACAATTATAACACATTTTAAAGAGTTTTAGCATAAATATACCCAATTGTCCATTCAGATTTTACAGTAATGTTTTCTAAATATTTCAGGGAAAGAGATTCACAGCCTAGTACTTATTTTAAAGAGAGAAAAGGGATATGACTAGAATTGTTCGAAAAGCCATAAAGAAACAATATAAATTAAACATTATTTCTCAAGGGAATGATAAATAGAGCAAATAAGTTACTCTATACTCCTCATTGCAGCAAAGTATATTTAGCCTGTGTCTAACTTGAAGCACAGTAAGTCAATGGGACTACATGAGTGGTTAACTTTGGGCACATGTTTAAGTACTTTGCTGGATCAGGACCTAAATGAGGTTACAAAAATACTTTCTATGTACAACAAAACAGGAAAATAACATTTGCCATTCCGCTACATGTACAGGCCCTGATTTTGCAAATACACATGTGTATAACTTTACTCATGTAAGTAGTTCCATTTAACTCAATGGGGCTTACGTGAGTAAAGTTAAGCATGTGCATAAATATTTAAAGGATTAGCGTCTAAGTCAGGGATCCATAGGGAGGAGAAGCAGAAAAAAAGGAAAGAGAGGAGGTGGGGGAAGAAAGACTTAGATCAGGGATCGGCAACCTTTGGCATGCGGCTTGCCAGGGGAAGCCCCCTGGCAGGCCGGGCCAGTTTGTTTACCTGCCGCGTCCTCGGGTTCAGCCGATCATGGCTTCCACTGGCCACGGTTTGCCGCTCCAGGCCAATGGGGGCTGCAAGAAGCAGCAGCCAGCACATCCCTCAGCCCGTGCCGCTTTCCGCAGCCCCCATTGGCCTGGAGTGGCAAATCGGGACCAGTGGGAGCCGCAATCAGCCAAACCCGCGGACGCGGCAGGTAAACAAACCGGCCTGGCCCGCCAGGGGGCTTCCCCTGGCAAGCCGTGTGCCAAAGGTTGCCGATCCCTGATCTAAGTCTTTTTTCCCCCACCTCCTCTCTTTCCTTTTTTTCTGCTTCTCCTCCCTATTCAATTCTTAACCCCTAGCTTCCTAACCCGCAGCAATTCTTCTCTTCATAGAATTATAGAACTGGAAGGGACCTCGAGAGGTCATCTAGTCCAGTCCCCTGCACTTGTAGCAGGACTAAGTATTATCTGGACTATCCCCGACAGGTGTTTGTCTAACCTGCTCTTAAAAATCTCCAAAATCTCCACAATCTCCCTAGGCAATTTATTCCAGTGCTTAACCACCCTGACAGTTAGGAAGTTTTTCTTAATGTCCAAACTAAACTTCCCTTGCTTCAATTTAAGAGCATTGCTTCTTGTCCTATCCTCAGAGGTTAAGAAAAATATTTGTTCTTCCTCCTCCTTGTAACAACCTTTTATATATTTGAAAACTGTTGTCATGTCCCCTCTCAGTCTTCTCTTTCCCAGATTAAACAAACCCAATATTTTTCAGTCTTCCCCCATAAGTCATGTTTTCTAGACTTTTAATCATTTTTGTTGCTCTTCCCTGGACTCTCTCCAATTTGTCCACATCCTTCCAGAAATGTGGCACCCAGAACTGGACACAATACTCCAGTTGAGGCCTAATCAGTGTGGAGTAGAGTGGAAGACTTACTTCTCGTATCTTGCTTACAAGACTCCTGCTAATACATCCCAGAAGGATGGTCGCGTTTTTTGCAACATCGTTATACTGTTGACTCATATTTAGCTTGTGGTCCACTATGACCCCCAGATCCCTTTCCGCAGTACTCCTTCCTAGGCAGTCATTTCCCATTTTGTATGTGTGCAACTGATTGTTCCTTCCTAAATGGAGCACTTTGCATTGTTATTGAATTTCATCCTATTTACTTCAGACCATTTCTCCAGTTTGTCCAGATCATTTTTAATTTTAATCCTATCCTCCAAAGCACTTGCAACTTCTCCCAGCTTGGTATCATCTGCAAACTTTGTAAGTGTACTCTCTATGCCATTATCTAAACCATTGATGAAGATATTGAACAGAACCAGACCCAGAACTGATCCCTGTGGGACTCCACTTGTTATGCCCTTCCAGCATAACTGTGAACCACTGATAACTACTTTCTGGGAACAGTTTTCCAACCAGTTTTTGAACCCATCTTATAGTAGCTCCATCTAGGTTGCATTTCTCTAGTTTGTTTATCTTTATGTTAGGTACATTTCACCAAAGAAACCTTTTAGCCAGGCTCCTTCCTCTACATTCTGTCCCTTAGACCTTGACTTATTTTTTCAGAGGTAAAACTGAAAACGTCCATCTGAATCTCTCCTCCTCCTTCCTCCCTTCTCCCACCCTAACTGAAATCAAAGATCTCCCTTCTGTCTGCCCCTTCCCCTCCCCTGTCTCTTGTCCTCCAAAACTTGCTCTTTTTTATTCATTTCTTTTCTCATTCTCAACTTTCCTCTCCTGTAATGCTTGGGGAAATGCACTTCTGCTGCCACATCTTTTACTTATCAGGCATCATGTAAAGCCATATTACAGTTGCTAATGTAGTACTGCAGGCAGTTTGTGCAATATTGTGGACTTGTCTTTCACTCCTAATAGCAGGTGGCGATTCTGCCATTTCTGTAGTTACTTGGTATGCTTAGA
This sequence comes from Terrapene triunguis, assembly GCF_002925995.2. NCBI lineage: Eukaryota > Metazoa > Chordata > Testudines > Emydidae > Terrapene > Terrapene triunguis. The sequence goes on from NW_020664373.1 coordinate 223,152, forward strand.
CCAGGTCTACATTAATAGCACCTCACCAGGGCCAGCTCCAGGGTTTTTGCCACCCCAAGAGGCGGGAAAAAAAAAAAAGCTGCGATCGCGATCGGCGGCAGCTCAGCCGCACCTCTTTCTTCTTCGGCGGCAATTCGGTGGCAGGTCCTTCCCTCCGAGAGGGGAATGAGGGACCCGCCTCCGAATTGCCGCCGAAGAGCCCGATGTGCCGCCCCTTCCCCTTGGCCGCCCCAAGCACCTGCTTGCTAAGCTGGTGCCTGGAGCCGGCCCTGCACCTCACTAATATAGCTATGCCAATATTCTGTACTGGCAGTTTTGCTGGGATATCTGCATCTACACTAGGGGCTCCAGTCAGCACAGCTAAGGTGGCTAGAGATCACACCTTTTCAACCCCTGACTGACATAGGTATGCTGGCACAAGTCTGTAGATCTGGCCTTAGCAAGTCATAATATGGGCGTATGAAGCAGAAAACCTTTAGATCCTGTAGGCTACTGTTCAGGCAAAGAGATAGATCAGAATAGAAAAAGAACTTTACCAAGTATGTGTTTCTTCTTTGATTGTAGGAATGCTTATCTCTGTAATAATAAAGGACAGCTATAAGTAAAAGGGTTATAATGCTAACATCCAGTGGAATCTGTTATGGTCTAAGGATATTATACTTCTATTCTCTTAAAAAGTGATTCTGGTTCTCTGGTAATTAATCCTCAGAAGTTTTTCTCCTTTTGTTTCAAATCACTGCATATTTCAAATCAGGACTGAGATGATCTTGACAAAGGGATTCATTTTACTGCAGCATCGATTATTATTTATCTTGCATTTCAATTGTACATAAACACTCCCCCCTCCTTGCTTTAGCCACAAACCAAAGTAAAGTCTTAGCACTGGAATAATTCTAATGGTGTTCTGAGCAAGAACTGCAAAAATGAGCGATTTGGCTCATCCAAATGCCATCAGCTCATGCTTTATTTTCTTTGAGATTATCCCATATGCAGAAAAAAAAAATCCATAGAGAGGACAGAAACTCCAGCAGTTTCTACACATGGAGTTTTTACTGCATTGGTCTAATACAAGGAAAGCAAACTTTCCTCCCCATTCCTGAAGAAATGACAGAGTTTGGTTTGCAATACGCGTGGTCTCTTGAGAGTGATAGTGGCTTTGATTATCTGTACAGGGGGCATTTACCTATGTTCTGCTTTTCGGGCCTCTGGACTTCCATGACATCTGTCTGTCTTTTTATCTATCCTGAACCTATCACAAGATCTGTTTTCATGGTGCTGTAGCCAGTGCTGCTGCTAAATCCCACTAGGATGGTGTTACCCAATGTGATTGGAGAACCAGCATAAATTAGTAATTAGGTCAGCGTTAATTTGCATTGGGATTCTCTTCAGGGTTGAAGGGAAACACCATGGGGAGGAGTCATTGAGGCTTACTCCTTGTCTACCTGTAGACCACAATTCCCTCAGAGCTTCTGTAGGGCTGGGGTTAGGGAGGAAAAGCTGCAGACTGGTTGCCTATTATTTAGTGTGAGTAGTAGAGCTAGTTGAATTTTTCACTGAAAATAAATGAGCTGCTGAATTTAGGTAATTTTTCTGTTTGTTTGCAAACCAATCTGGCTTCCTGTGAATGCAGCCATTATTGATAAGTATTAGCCAGATAGTTTGGATGATTGGTTTTCAGCCTTTAGGTTGTTTGCAGACGGTTCATTTTGACAGCTCATTATTCATTCTTTGACATTTGTGAGTGGTCAGCTAACTCACTTGATTTTTTTTTTTTTTGCTCTCTAATTGGATGCCTGAATTAGCCATTCCCCAAATATTTGTGACTAAACTTTCTTGTGGAAATGTGTGCAACCAGTGACTAAAAAGGGCATGGATATAGATGTGTATAATGAGTACAAAATGGGCATTGACAGCTGTTCAGGATCCGAATGAATCTGTTAATTAGTTACACAAAGTTGAATGGGAGTAATACAGGGTTTTGGTCCTTTTCAAGTTTGTTGTGTTTGATTTTATCCCAGTTTCATCTCAGTGATATTCCTGGGGTTTGATTGAAGAGACTACACTGACGTGAGGAAAATAAAACTGACTGACCTCAGTGAGGCTTATCAAGAATGGGAGAATAACTATCTCCCGAACAGCTTTGCTTTAAAGTAAGGAACTTCCAGGATTGCATTTGCAAATAATTGAACTGAGAGGCTTTCTAATTAAAATTTTCTTTTGTGGTGGTGAGGAGAGGAAGAGCTACTCACAGGAATTATTCCAGCCTTTGTTGATTGTTTCCAGTTTAGGGTTTTGTTTGTCTGATTTTGGTCTGTTTTCTGATAGCAAAAATTGTGCAATTCTGTAGAGAATGAAGTTGCACCAAAGAAGCAGCACTATTTGGATTTAATTAATCATTACATGCTTTGTTTCCTATACTGCATTTCTGGAATTTGATTCCATGGCCAAAGGCTTGAGGAGTAGATTAAGAAACAGAATGTCTATTTCACAGTTCTCTTTGCAAATAGTCATTGCCTCATGAGCTATCTTTGATCAAGTATTGTATACTATTCCCTAAAGGCCAATGTCTACTGTGCTATGTCCACTGCCATCTGTTTACTTTGATAATCATTAGATTTGGGGTATCGAGTATAAATAAAACCCTAATATTTTACTAATTATCACAGATGTTTCTCAGTTTGTGGGATACTGAGATAGATTGGATGCCATCTAAAGGGAAATTATGTGATATCCGTAAATAAAGATTTAACAATATCTGGGGGTGCCACACTTTAATTAAGACTTGGGGGCAGAAAATGTTAATCCAGTCTGGTAGACTCCACTACTAGGGAACTCGTGTTTCAGATCCCACAAAGCCTAGTCAACCATATAAAAAACCTAGACAAGATAAGATGGGAGGCAGCTAGAATTGGATGGCTGAGATGTAGAGGTACTACCAGAATGTGACACAAATAGAAGATCTCTAAAGATGTCAGCATTTTAGTTTTTGACTTATCTCTACTGCAAATAATGCTTGGACTTACTAGGCTAGTCTTGTAGAAATTCATTAGGTCCAGTCTTGAAAATAAAGTACTTATCCCAAGTAGCATCTTAATACCTGAGTAAGGGAGTATCAATTTGAACAAAGGTGTTAGAAATTGTCCCCTAGTCTTTAAAAGTGGAAAATGGGTTTCAATTTGAATTCTGTTCCCTATGGAGTCCATCACCCTCACAGTGCAGGATCATTCTCTACAAAGACATCTTTCACAATGCTAAGAAACAATTGTATTTTATGTATATATTTAAAAAGTAAGAAAAAATCCATTGCAACTGGTTGTTTTAAACTATTAACTTTTCCCAACAGTTTAGAATGCATCTTTCTCCCTAAAATGAGGGGGGGAAAGTTTAAAAATTTAAGCATGAATTTGGTAGAGTGCCAATTTGGGAATTATTTCTGATTCATTGTCACTGTTCACTGAGTTAGAGAGAACTATAATGCCACAAACTAATATATTCCAAGATTTAAATATGTGAGATATTAAATGATGACAAATGTACAATATTCCTAAAAATATATTAAATCCTCATTCTGATTTTAAAATGATATTTTGTAAGGCTGTTAAGAACTCTGATAAGATAGGTTGACTTCTTTTCAAACCTACAAAATAGGCATATGTAACCAGATTTCCAAGAATGACCCACACAGAGTCTAATTCATTTTGAAAATCCTTTGCATTAATCTGCAGCATTGTTAATAATTATAAAACGAAAGCAGTAGCTCACACTATGAAACGCATAAGGGAGACTGGTATTATTATGGAGTCTGGAGTCAGACAGGAAATAGCTAATTCCTCATAATTATTTATCTTTTATTGCTTCCTGGTACACAATCATCAGCGGTGCAAAATTTCACCCAAGTATGAGGGGTCAATCTCTGTACAGGTTGAACCTCTCTAGTCCGGCACCCTCAGGACCTGACCGGTGCCAAACCAGAGAATTTGCCTAACCACTGGAGGTCAATGTAGAGTACCAGCAGGCAGGGCCGGCTCCAGGGTTTTGGCCGCCCCAAGCAGCCAAACAAACAAAAAAAAAAAGCCGCGATCTGCGGCGGCAATTCGGCGGGAGGTCCTTCGCTCTGAGCAGGAGTGAGGGACCGTCCGCCGAACAGCTGGACGTGCCGCCCCTCTCCGAAGTGGCCGCCCCAAGCACCTGCTTGGTAAGCTGGTGCCTGGAGCCGGCCCTGCCAGCAGGTCTCCATAGGCACGGGAAGTAAAGGTGCGGGGGGTGTTGCAGCACCCCCACCTGGGGGTCCCGCTACTGGCCCCCCACCAGGGGATCTGATGCCAGTTCCAGGTCCCAGCCTCCAGTGTGGCGCCGGTGGATGTTTCGCACCCACTAATTTTTCACCGTGGGTGCTCCAGTTCCAGAGCACCCATGGAGTTGGCGCCTATGCCAGACGACGGATGTTGTCGGACTAGGGAGTGCTGGATTAGAGAGGTTCAACCTGTAGTATATTTTAAAAATCTACTCCAATTGATGCTTCTAGCTGCTAGTTTATTGATAAAAGACTATGTTTTTATCAAACCAGACTGTGTTTTTTATTATTATTTTTATTTAAATATATATTTTGTAATCTAAGAACTCAGCCAAAGATATTTACTTTCTATAAATGGGCAAAACTCAGGATAACTCTTATCCATGTCTTTCGATTTTCTACCCTACACTGTCTCAGATTTACAATTTAAACTGCTCATCTAGCTGTCCTTAGCAAAATTCATATAAGTATACCACTACCTTTTTAAAATCATGTCTACATATTAGGTGACCAATAATTATGTGAATGGAGGTGAATAAAAATCCAGGAGAGAGGAGCAATAGGAGAAAGAACTGCTGTAGGGCATGCTCCCTTCCCCCCCACACTCTGTGAAAGCCTTTCCAGCCAATCCAGGGAAGATGGTAGTGAGATAGAGTCAGGGTTTGGAAGCTCGCAGCTGTCTAACAGGTTCCATCCCTTCCTCCAAATAACTGCAGCAAATCAGTACAAGTTTCTGCAGTAAGCTGTGCAAGTTCCTCTTCTGCACAGTGGCCCTCAACCTCTGAGATGGGGCTTTGGGTATCAATATAGTGGATAGTTGTATCAAGCAGCAATGACTAGAGAAACTGCTGTGAAACCTGCAAGAAAGGTGAACCCGAGGGAACTTGCACAGCTTACTGCAAGTAGGGAACCTGGAAGCAAGGTGGAAGCTCAAGGTCTCTGTGTGGATGGTCTGTATTTCCAACAGTTCCTGCAAAACCCACACAGCTCTCAGAGGATCCACACACTAAGTGCTTGTCTACTTTTCACATCTGTTGTGGGTCACTTTGAGATGTTCCATATGAAAGTGCCTTGTGTTCACACATGCAAAATGTTTTATTGCAAGGCCTCTTGCTCTTTAACTTATCAAACTAACTTTGGAAGCTGGTTTATTTAAATGTGGAATGAGTAGGTGCAGTGAAGTAGGTGCGGATGCTTTTGCATCCCATAGCAAGTGCTGCACAGCTGTGAAGTCCTCCTGAAGATATCCCACACTGCGTTACTGTCTGCCTGGATAATCCATCTCTGTATCTTTGTGCCCTCTTACTCTGGGGTCATCCTGATCAGATATGGGTACCAGCGGGCTGTTAACCCATTTTGTATCATGATGTTTCACAATGACCCACTTAGTTTCATAGTCCTTCTTGGTGGGCTGGGGAACCACTCCTCCTGCCTGGGTTCACAAGTTCACAACAGGCATTTTTTCAGTTATAAAGAAAACGTTACATATTACCTTTATTGCATGACATACAGGCATTACAAGTAGGAGTAATGCATGCAGCAACTTACAAGCATTTTATAGAGTCCAAACACTAAACACATCTTTACAAGCCTAACACCTATCTGTTTAAAGCTCCCTCAACCTCCTCAGGGTTATCACCCTAGTTCTCTAGTTGTTACATATCTTTAGATATTCTATCCACACTGTGTTTATATTCATGACCATGAGGATTGCAGTGATTGCCAATGCTTTCCCTCGTGCTGCCAGACAGAACTTTGAAAATGGCACTGGATCACAGAAGCAAAAAGGATTATGGGGTGTGTGGAGGGACATGCTCTCGCCCTGGTGGAGAGGAGACTAACCAGCTCCTCTGGGCCTGTTCAACACTAATGAGGTGCACCTGCAAGGCTTGTTCTGCCTGGGGTGGGGGAGCTTAAAAGGGAAAAGCTGCCACATGAAGGAGACTGCCCTGTCTCAGGTAGTAGAGGTAGGCCTGCTGAGAGTGAGACAGAGGAAGGCCTCACCATTTCCAAAGCTGCGTGACCCAGCCTCAAACAGTATGTTGCAAGCGAAGGGGTTGGATGTAGACCCCATTTTAGACTAAGCCCACAGGTCTGACCCTGGAGGACTACCTGATATTCAGGTCACCCTTGCTTCTTTTTGGTTTCCCACAGACTCCCTTCTCTCATAAGGGAAGGAAAAGGGGGAGGACTTTTTTTGTTTGTTTGATCAAAGAATGCCCCTGGGGCATCTGCTGGGCAGGGAGAAAGATGTTATAAAGGACTGGAAGTGGGGTCTGGAGGGGCCTTGAGGGAGCTCATTCCCCCCCATAGGGAATCATGGGAATTGTTCTGTCTGACCCCCAATCTGAGAATTACATTGCCTTCTAGTCTAAATCCCAGAATGCGGACCATGAAAAATTCCAGAAGGAATGAATCCCAGCAGTGGAACAATGCACTATGGGATGTCTGCTCAAAATGCTGAGTGCTAAACACAAACCAGCACTGTTTTGTGTGGCCACAAAGATATGAAGCAACATTAACTTGATCACAAGATAACAATGCAGTGTGTATGAACTGATCACACAACAGTTGTTGCAGATCACTTAACATGGATATCCCATGCCCCCACCAAGTTAAAAGTGTAGACATGCTGTCATAACTATAAAGGGAAGGGTAACAACTCCCCTGTGTACAGTACTATAAAATCCCTCCTGGCCAGAGATTCCAAAATCCTTTTACCTGTAAAGGGTTAAGAAGCTCAGGTAACCTGGCTGACACCTGACCCAAAGGACCAATAAGGGGACAAGATACTTTCAAATCTGGGGGGGGGGGAAGGCTTTTGTTTGTGCTCTTTGTTTGGGGGTTGTTCGCTCTTGGGACTGAGAGGGACCAGACATCAATCCAGGTTCTCCACATCTTTCTAAACAAGTCTCTCATATTTCAAACTTGTAAGTAAACAGCCAGGCAAGGCGTGTTAGTTTTACTTTGTTTTCTCAACTTGTAAATGTACCTTTTACTAGAGTGTTTATCTCTGTTTGCTGTATTTTGAACCTGAGGCTAGAGGGGGGTCCTCTGAGCTCTTTAAGTTTGATTACCCTGTAAAGTTATTTTCCATACTGATTTTACAGAGATGATTTTTACCTTTTTCTTTAATTAAAAGCCTTCTTTTTAAGAACCTGATTGATTTTTCCTTGTTTTTAGATCCAAGGGGGTTGGATCTGTATTCACCAGGAGTTGGTGGAAGGAAGGAGGGGGGATGGTTAATTTTTCCTTGTTTTAAAATCCAAGGGGTTTGGATCTGTATTCACTAGGGAATTGGTGAAAGGTTTCTCAAGGCTTCCCAGGGAAGGGAATTAGCTTTGGGAATGGTAGCAGCGGACCAGATCTAAGCTGGTAGTTAAGCTTAGAAGTTTTCATGCAGGCCCCCACATTTGTACCCTAAAGTTCAAAGTGGGGAAGCAGCCTTGACACATGCCCTAAGAGCAGTGTTTCTCAACCTTTTTGATACCAGGGACCAGCTTGCTGGCTTCCTAAATTGTGCCATGGAGATCTCAGGGAGTTGTTGAGAAAACACTGCCTTACAGAATCTAATGCTTATGTGACGTTATTGATATAATCTGGGACCATATAGATCATTGTTGCAA
>NW_020664373.1:231081-256390 GCF_002925995.2 Terrapene triunguis
CTGCTGCAAGCCTGAACCAAGAACTTTGCCATTACTGTATGTAATTGATTCCATTTAACCAATTCTAGCTCTCATCTCTATCTTTTTCCTTTTATGAATAAACCTTTAGATTTTAGATTCTAAAGGATTGGCAACAGCGTGATTTGTGGGTAAGATCTGATTTGTATATTGACCTGGGTCTGAGGCTTGGTCCTTTGGGATCAGGAGAACCTTTTTCTTTTACTGGGGTCTTGGTTTTCATAACCATTTGTCCCCATAACAAGTGGCACTGGTGGTGATACTGGGAAACTGGAGTGTCTAAGGAGATTGCTTGTGAGACTTGCGGTTAGCCAGTGGGGTGAGACCGAAGTCCTCTTAGACTGGCTGGTTTGGTTTGCCTTAGAGGTGGAAAAACCCCAGCCTTGGGCTGTAACTGCCCTGTTTGAGCAATTTGTCCTGAGTTGGCACTCTCAGTTGGGTTCCGCCAGAACCGCATTGTCACAGCTTACCTCAGGGATCAGCAACCTTCGGCCTGCGTCCCGCCAGGGTAAGCCCCCTGGCGGGCCGGGCCGGTTTGTTTACCTGCCGTGTCCACAGGTTCGGCCGATTGCGGCTCCCAGGTTCGCTGTCCTGGGAAGTGGCGCGGGCCGAAGGATGTGCTGGCTGCCACTTCCCGCAGCTCCCATTGGCCTGGAGCGGCGAACTGTGGCCAGTGCGAGCTGCGATCGGCTGAACCTGCGGACGTGGCAGGTAAACAAACTGGCTTACCCTGGGAGGCCGCGTGCCAAAGGTTGCTGATCCCTGGCTTAGTTTTTTCAGCTGCAGGTGTGAGAGGAAAATTTTTGCTCTTTCTCCCAAAGGAAGCATTCCAGAGAAACTGAGATTTGAAACTTGTAGAATTTACATTTCATTTGAAATAACTGGTGGTATGCATGCATGCACACTAGAAATTTTGCTCCCTGGGAAATGCTTGGTTGTTCTGACTGATTTTTGTTCCCCCAGTGATTAGGTACTTCATACTTTCTTACTTCAGACTGATATTTTAAGTCATCTGTATCCTATATAATTTATTGGAACTGGGTTTGAGCTTCACTTCTTTTGTTCTGTAATTTGTCAAAAATGTATTTCTGTCTATATCTTAATGGTTTGAACTTGGTTTAGAGGGAGGATAAGACTGGGAATTTAGGTCTGGTTGTATGTTTTCAGAACCAGTTAGTCTACTGCTAGCCTATTTAAGTAGCTGGATGAAATTCAAGGCAAACAGTAAACTTTTAAAAGTACAGGAAAGCATGACAATATAAGTACATCTGAATGGTGGAAACTGAAAAGGTTAATAGGATCAAAATTTGACTTGCTTTTTCCTTTTATTTTTCTCATTTTTCTGTCTGTTTGCTAGTTCCATGAATATTTATATTTTTCCTCCAGGAGAATGCTTCAGTACTATTTTTTCCTTTTTATGAAAATGAATGCTAACAGTTCAGCAGTTACTGGTAAAATCAACTTTACAGTAACAAGCCAGTGCCTGCATGAAATAAAAGGACAAAAATTGATTATGACATGGATTTTACTTTAAGCTACTCCGTGTATGTGTATGTGTGTGTGTGTTTAGACTGTGAGTAAAAACAAAATAATGAATTGTAATGTTTGTTTCTATATATATAAGAACCTAGGTTTTAGGGGACTGGATGGCTCAGGGAATTAGTAATGAAATATAGACCCTTTCACTTCATAGTCAATACAATAAAAGCTTCCAATCTGATGGCTCTTTAGTGGCTTAGGTGAAGAGATTTCAGTGGTCACAGTACAGCTAGTGGACTGATATCCATTGCACATAGATTGTGAATACAGTCGGCACTAATTAGCATACATACTGACTGTCTCAGTAGATTAAGGACTGAATAAGCATGGGGACTGAACTACTGTACCTTACCACTAGAAGTACCCATGTAGTTCAATCTCTGCCAGTGTTGGGAAATTTGCAATGTTGCTGCCTCAGCTGGATCTCTTCTATGGTTTGACTCATTCTGACTTTGACTCAGTACAGCCAGTTCAGCTGCTTGACCATCATCTGTAGGTGGCTGTTGACCCAGTGTCTGCTTTAGTATCTGCACCATACTGTGACAGAGAAAGGGGGACAAATGGGATCCTGTCTGGGGAAAGGGGGACCAGAGAAGAGAGTGAATAGTGTGGCAGAGAGAGAAACCGAGAAAGAGAAGGAAAGTGGATTGAAAATGTTATGAAACAGAGAAGATGGAAAGCGGGGGGGGGGGAGGAAACCGGGCCTGCAAAATGGAAAAAACAGAAAATAGGGATGAAGTAGCAGTAGGAGGAGAGTGTATGTGAGTAGAAGAGCAAGAACTAAGGTTGTTTTTCAAGAAGAAGCCAAGCCTGTGGCTGCAGGGTGGATGATCCAGTCGAGATCTTGGTATAATAAAGGTCTGATGTACAGCAGCGCTAAGAGAGGTTCCTCCATGTCCAGCTATGACTGGCAGAAGACAGTAAATGAGATGCTGAGATGTAAATATGTTTACTTTCACCCCACTCTTTATTGTGAAATGCCCTGGGTTTTATTACAAAAAAGTGAAGGACGATAGTGGAAGAGAAGAAGGTGAGGTTGCTTGACTGATGTAGGAGGAAAGAAAGGAAGGGGCACCTTTTTCCAGTCCTGTCTCACACTGAAAGACTAATAATTCCTACATTCACCATCCTTCCCTCCCACATACACACAACCCCCCAAACTGGTGGAGATTCAAAGGAAAGAATTTCAATAAAATTGATTAAAAACCATATAGACGTGTGATAGGTTGTTCACCCCACACCGCACTGAAAGGGTTTTGGTGGCAAGAGATGCCAATTAGCCATAGGCTGCACCTGCTGGGGAGCTAAGGGGCAGAGACTGAGAATGAAGCTCACCTGGGGAGTAACAGGCTGGGTGTCTATAAAGCCTAGGAGTTGAGGCTAGAAGGATGGCCATGAGGTAAGCCTCCAGTTGTGCTCCCTGATACAAAGGTGAGAGTAGGAGCTTAGAAAAGGCAGTGTAGGAAGCAGCCTAGGAAAGGAGGAGTATAGGGAGCAGTAAAGTCTGAGGAAGTATAGACCTGAACTGCTGGTTTGAGGGGTCCCTAGACTGGAACCCAGAGTAGAGGATGGGTATATGTTCACCTATCAGTCAGTGCGGGAATGGCACAGTCTGCATAGTGAATATGGAAACCGCCTGAGATTTTATGGAAAGACTCTGATGAGACCCTGATGTGGAGGATGATGATGACTTGGCCAGAGAGCTAAGCCACGAAGGAGTGGTGCTACAGCTCCTGACTAGCAAGAGAGGGGCTGCAGAGTGAGTGACTGAGGCAACAGGCTGAGTGACTGTCGGACAAGGCGCCGACAGTGGGACAGCTAATTCCCCAGATCCTCCATGAGGAGGTGCTGCCAGGTTGTGAGTAGCACACCCTGTTAAAAGAGGGATTTTAAAAAAAATGACTCAACTCAAACTCATCTAGCTGGCCATTTATATCCTCAGTTACTGCAACTACGTGTGCCGTTGTGGGAGCTGCATATATGAATCATGTGCAATTGCATGTATCTCTGAGAGTCTTGTCTTGAATGTTCATGGGCATAACACTATTTCATCACACTTTAGGAGTAGTCCCTGCAGATCTGGTTTGAAACCCACTGTCCATTCAAGGTGGAACTTGCATTGTGGCTGCCTGTGCTAATTTTTGTTTGCCATAAAAGAGCTGTTTCTCTCACACCTCTCACAAGCATTAATTTAATTTCAAATGTATTTCTGTCATGATGATTATGTATTGTTTCATTTTAGCGGTAGAATCTTGTTTTATTCATTACCATATAATCGTTGTTTGTTAACACTTGGCTATTTTATGATAGATTTGTATGGCCTGCTACTGAGAGTGAAGATACAGTCTCTGCCCTGAAGTGTTTAAATCTAGGGGCCCAGCCCTGCAACATTCACATAAACAAACTTTACTTATACTCTGATTGGCTTCAGTTGCACAACTAGTGTGAACAAGAGAAGTAGGATCCAAATCTAAGTTAGGGAAGGCAAGAGTTCTCAGCCTGGGGTCATTATTCCCAATGAAATCACAAACAAGTGTTGGGGGCTATCCTGTCCTTCCCATAGTGCTAAATGAACAGTGGTTCCTTCCTAGAAAGAAGGGAAGGGTGTTCTGGTGGGGGATCTGTTATGGAAAAGGTTAAGGAACATTGTTGAGTTAAGATGTCACAGATAAAGATGACACTGGGAGGGGAGAAGGTGGTGGTTTTCATATGGCACACATCACATTGTTTCCATTTTTTATCCTTGTGACTTTATTGTGCTGGTGTGGGATTGTGCATCATTGTCAGAGAGATTGTGGGAAGCAGAATAGTCTGAAATTTGGGAAGCGAAATTGTTGAGATACACTGGCTGTACTGACCTTCCACCAATGAAAAAATACAAATAAATAAATGTGATAAACATTTTATTTTTTAAATTAAAATATTATCACTCCAGCAACTAACTGGGAGAGTACTTTATGAAAGTAGCACCATGAAAACTAAGTTTTAGCACAAATTCTAGTTTTAAGTAAATAATGATTTAAGATAAAATTAACTACTATGTTAATTATGTACCTCCAGGCCCATAACATTGTTTTAACATAGTGGTTGTGTGTGGATAAATTTAGCAAGACCTTTTCTCAACTGCCCAGTCACAAGGTAATGTCCATAGCTACTCAAGACAGAGCTGAGTGGAGCAGGGACATACTTTATCTTGATTAGGCTAAGGCAATATTTTTCTCATGTTTATAATTAGTGATGTGTAAAATTCAAAAGGTTCAGAGATTTGTTTCAGGTCAAATAAGTATCCAAAGGCTCAGATGTTAATCTAAAGCTTGTATTTATCCAGCCCCATGTAGTCTGCACTCATCAAAACTGCTTTTTTTAAAAAAAAAAATCCACTACTACTTAGTTTGGCAAGTACATCAAGCACAGCCTCTCCCAAGATACTCCATACCTCTGCCTCTGATTCCAGCTGAGGCCAAAAAGTGCAGAGGGAAAGTAAAAAATGTCAAATCCAGAGCAAACCAAAAGTATTCGAAACTTTAAAGTTCCAGTTTCATTCAGTTTGAGTAGTTTCTTGTTTTATCAGAAGTTGTTTTGCCTGTCTTTGTTTCTGCTAATTGGTGTCCTCCATATGTCTTGAAGTCTATATGGCCATTAATATTTTAAATAACCTTCCACCAGCTAGTCTCTTTTTACCTCTACTTTATTGGCTTTAGACAGCACTCTTATAAGTTGTTTAGAATGGACAATGAATCAGGCTTATCCCAAAACAAAGGCTAAATGATGGATCCCATCAGTGGGTCGAGGAGTTAATAAGAGCATTGTGCTAATGAATCCAATCATATTGTACCCACTATAAACATGCAGCTTTCTCATCACATATAAACATGTAATCATACTGGGTTCTTTTGAGTGTCAAGTCAGAAAAAAAGTATACTTCTCAGCCTCTGCAGTACCATTTGGACAGGATCAAGGACATCATTAGGAATGTCCACATGTCTGAAAGACCGCTGGGGCTTTTGCAAATCCCTATGCTTTATGCTTCACTTGTTTTCTCTTTGCATAAGAGCAGTGTTTAGCTCTCTGCAGAAAATACGATATACAGTACCTAATTCTGAAATTTATCCAAAATTACACTTGAACAGTGTTCTGTTCATTTGCTTCATTCCTCATATGACCTTTTTATTCTATTAACTTGTTGAGTTATGGGGCTATATCCTGACCCAATGGAAGTCAATTGCAAAACTCCGATTGACATCAATAGAATCAGAATTTCACCCATGAAATTTAAACTGCGTAGCTCGGAAAACAACCTCTCCCACACTGAACATCACTAACAGATTAAGATTATTGTTAAAATACAAGAAATACACATGCATTTATTCAGTGAGAGAGACAAAACAGCCAAGAGACATGTTTGATGTCAGCGCTCCAGCACCAACCCATTTTTCTTCAGCTTGGTCTCACCTACAGGAACATCCACCACACTATCTATCCAGTTGCTTAGTAACTAGAGCTGGTTGGGAATTTTTCAATTTTTTAATGCCAATTTTTCAAAACTGAAACTGTTTGCAAAACAGGGCTGGGTTTCATGAATTTCCTAACTCCAAAAAAGTTGAGAAAAACATTTTGTTTTTGATATTTTTGAAATGAAAAAAATCCAGTTCAAAATGCCATTTTGCTTTGAAATTTAAGATAATTAGACTGAAAAAAAGGTCAAAACCAACCTTTGAAATATTTTAAAATGATCAAAACAAAACATTTCAATTGACTCTCTAAATGAAAAAAAGAAACAAAGCCAGACAGTTTTTCAGTTTGCAAATGTTTCTGATGTCTTGACTTTTTATCATGATTCAAGAGGGGCAAAAGTTTTGAACTGTCAAAAATATTCAAGGGATGGAAAAACTGTTTGTTGTGCATCACCATTGGTGATGCATCTGGGTCTAGCTACAGATAAAGACACAAGATCTCTAGTTAATCATTCTGTTCTCTCTAGGCAGTTATTTAACCACAATGATTTAATATAAACTCTTTTAATTAAAATTAATGTCAAATTTTGTTAGTCTTCCATTTAATATAGGTTTTTATTTTATTTTTGTAACAGTGCAGGACTGAGGTCCCATGACACAGGGAAAAGAGAAACAAAGTTTTGTTTACATCAATTTTTTAGATGCTCTATCATTTGATACGTCGATCATTGCAAAATTTTTCTATTATGATGTATTTTCAGTAGCTATTCAGTTACTGTAATAACTGGTGTTTTTTAGACTATGAGTAGTAGCCATACATACTTTTTTATGGGAATTCAAATAACAAGAAGTGACTGAGTAATGGGGATTGTGCTGTCTAAGACCTTATATTTATTGTCCTACTTGAACAATGTGAATAAATACTGACACCAGTGATTGAATGTTATTTGATGGAACTAAGTAGGAACGGAGGTATAGAGGGATTGTTCACATACTAGAAAGGTCAAGAATTCTTTGTGAATGGGAGAGGTCAATGGGGACTCATACAATTATTAGATTTTGCCAAATCACCACAATTACATTTTATCTTAAGTTATAATAAGATATCCCCCAGAACAAACTGTCACAGTGTCAGCAAATTGGGAGTGATGGTGAGGAGTCAACAGTTGCCTTAGTAATCACCTGCCTCCCCATTTGAATGTTGATGCTCAAATCCAGAAAAGTCTAGCTGTCTTTTACCACCACCCAATAATTCTCCGCTGATCAAGGGAAAAGACCTTGCTGTCAAGAAAAATTGCCACAGATGATGCTATCCTTGAGTTTAGCTGGAATACCACAACAAACTAGTCCTTAATCCAAGAAAGCATGACTAGGCTGAAAAACATTGACTTCTATGTATATGAGGATTTCACTGTCCAGATACTAGAGTGCAGGGCAGTAATAGGAAATGTCCCCATACTTCAGGGCCTCTAGAGAAATGGGTGAAAGTCCTTGTTGTCTTGTTAATGTCCTCCATTTCTGATCCATCACCATTGGTCTGCAAGCACATTTCCAAACTCATTATGATAGCAGCCATTGTGATACTCAACCAACATTTACGGGTGATAGAAACCCCAGGATTAACCGGTAGAGGCCTACCTACTAAAACAGTTAGTGGCTGTTGGATGTCACAAGGCTGCCTTTGGATGTGTCTCTGTCAGCAAGTAATGACTGGATGATTAGTGCCCATCGATTCAACATGACACACACAGAGGATTACACACATTAAACCTAGCAGTGCAAAGCTCTCCAAGAAGCTCACTGAACAGATATTGCAACACCATACCATTATCTTTTGGAATCACTGTATTAAATTTATGAATGGCTTATGTAAGATTGTGTTCTACTCATGAGGTTGGGTTACCACAGCTCCTTCAGGAACAAAAAACAGTGTGTGTGCGGGGGTGGGGGTGGTGAGTAAGCGTAGTTGGTGAAGCTCTAAACAACTCCAGAGAGGCACCACCCCCTGAGGTGATTTGCATAAGAGTAAGTTTTCCAGATTCCATGAGACAAATAAAGGGTTTTTTGGTATAAAAATCTGAGCTTGAACTGACATAGGGTCTACATTTTGATTGTGTAAATGGGCAGGACCTTCAGCCCAAGGGGTGGGAGGCGGGCCCCAAATCTTGTGGAAAGGTGGGAATGGATGTTGGCCTACTAGGGTCCCTTAAGGAAGATTGGCAATTCCTGGTATGTTTATTAGTAAGCCTGTAGGAACTTCTATGTATGTATGTATTTATTTGCTCTCTCTAATGCTTTTACTTTAAGAATAAATGTGCTTGCTTAGAAAAAGCTGTTTGGATTACTGGTAAATTATAGCTATCATGGAGAGAGCAAAGCACAGGCATTGGTGTTAGCCAGACTGGTTTTCTGAGGCTATCACAGTGTACTGCAGAGGGCTAGACAGCCTTAAAACCCCCAGTCACAAGGGAGTAGGACACAGGTCCTGCACAGCTGGACACCTGAGACCTGACTGGGCACTCCTGGAGTGGAACATGGGGGATGAATCCCGGTGCAATCCCTCTGAAATTGTGACATCTATCATTGGTGAAAGGTCAGAATATCATTGTCATATAATTTCCACACTCAATATGTTTCTATAATCTAAGCTGTTATGGCCATTGTGCTTTTTGTTGACCTCTGGTGATTCCCATATCATAGTTTTAATTTCTATGTGTGTATGTAGTGAGTCGGTGTGGCTCCCCACCGCCCCGGAAGGGGAAGAGCCCAACCGGAGGCCGGAGTGGGCGGAGTTAGGGAGTTCTAAACCCGCCCCTCAAAGGGTCAGGTGGCGACCCGGAAATATAAAACCGGGCCTTCAGAACTCAGTCTGGCCCCAGCAGTCGGAGAGACCAGACGTCTCCAGCCTAGCTCGGGGCTGGGAAACCTCCGCGGCCCGGAGTGACCGCCAGGAGCCACCGGGCCTGCCCTGCGCCTGCTACCCCGAGGAGCTGCCGGGCCTGCCCTGTGCCTCCTATCCGGAGGAGCTCCCGTACTTGCCAAACGATCCCTGGCCAGACGAACCCATGGTCCAGGATCCCCCCGAGGCTGACGCCAGTACCCAGGTAGGCCCAGAGGGGGAGTTTGGAAGTAGCCCGGGGGCAGCCGACCCCAGTCTGGCTGCAGCACTGCCAGAGCCGATGTCAGTGTGTTGCGGCCAGGATCCCCACTGACGAAGCAGCGGGTCTTCTGCCGCTGCTAGGGCCCCGGGCTGGGACGCAGTGGAGTGGGAGGGCCTGCGTCCCCCCTGCCACCCAACCCGTGGGTGGCAGTCTCCCCTTCTCCCAGGCCTGTTGAGGCTCAGGCCTGTTACTGTGGCTCAGCCCTGCCTGAGCGCCTGAGCTCTGCCTCAGCATTTGTTGCCCCGCCCTGGCCTAGGGCCTGGGCTTAAATACTTTATTTACTGTTGCTCAACCCTGACTAAGGGTCTGAGCCCTGACCTATCGCTGGTGCCCGCCCTGAGCCAGGGTCGGGCTTCCTGTATCTTTCAGGACTGGAAGGACTGCCGGGCGAGACCCTGCAGCCAAACAAGGCACTCAAGCCCCAGCAGGTAGTGAGTCGGTGTGGCTCCCCGCCGCCCCGGAGCGGGTCGATCCCCGGCCAACTCCTGTACAGTGTACATAAGTAATAATATTTTAATAAAAACTTATCTGAAGCTTGGCTCCACTCTGAGCCATGCCTGCAAAGAGACACTCTATAGATGCCAACCTTATAGGAGATTTACTCCTAGTTTTTCATCCAACAATACCACAATGGTTCACTGAATGCAGTGTAACTGCATGAATATTAAAAAAACGTGTTTTACTAAAAAAGTGTAAGAGAAACTTTGACTCTTTAGCATACCCATGATTATTTTGCATTTTGGTGTTCCTCAAGTATGGCTAAAAACACTGGTGTGGCTAAAAAAAATGTACCTCTCAGCTGACAAATATTTTCTCAGTTATCCTGCACTTCATAGCTTGCTGGAAAAGAAACAACCAATCAAAAAGGAAAATAACGTTTTCTATTTATATTACCTGTAAACAATATCACTGGACTTAAAAACTATTCGGTGGTGCATAGTTACCATAGGGAAAATTGAAATTTGCTGCTACCTCTAGGAAGAAATGAGATGTGGCTATTCCACTTGACAGCACTGTGAGACCTTCAGCACCCCAGAAGTACGGTTATCCCACAACCATTATGCACCCTAATGTGAATTCTTCCTTCCTTCCTTAATTAGTACTAAAATATCTTAAAATGATAGGTGAAATTTTCACTACGGCTCTGCATTTGCTTCTTATTGTGGGCAGGCTCATTGCAGTGCTGATGGATACAGACCTTGTTGGCTCTGATGCAGAACAAGAGAGTGTAGTTAGCCCAAACCATTATCCTGACTGCGATATGTTGTTTCCAAGACACAGACACTGGTTGGGAGATTGTTTTGAATTGTTACATTATAATGGTGTCTTTCTCAAGGAATTAATTAGATGCAAATAGAGCAGTGATAATATGTGACAGTGTGGCTGCTGCTATGCGCTCCATTACATCTTGTTTACAGCAGTGAACATGAATTGTATTTGTGCCAGTTACTCTGTGAGCCATAAAATGCTGGTCTTAGCAGTGGGAATATCTTGCATTCTTTTAAATAAAACTCAGGGCTTTTGAGCATCCTGGAGTTTAGAGAGCTTTGAAAAACCTGAGATTCCCTTAGTGCTGGCAATAGGAAACACACCCGATGCCCCTCTATAACCTGGGTCAGTGGTAGTGGGCCATCTACATTTACAAAACCCATTTTATTTTTGATTAAGAGAAGAAGAATGGTCTTGTGGCAAAGGCACTGGGTTACAATTTAAGAGATCTGAGTTCAATTCTAAGATCTTCCCTAGACTTTCTGTATGACCTTAGCCAAATCACTTCATATCTCTGCGCTTCAGTACCTCATCTGTTTTCACTAAGGTTTTGGGGACTGGAACTGTCCCTCACTATGTTTGTACAGCACCTAGCACATAGGGGCTCCTGAGCTCAGTTGGTCCTAGTAGGTGTTACTATAGTGCAAATAATAACACAGTTGTAATAATAATACATATTTTTGTAAAATATAATGTATGTATTTATTTATTTATAATTCTATGCCCCCTTTTAAAAACAAATAAAATAATGGTATTGCGTTGTCAGAGGACAAAATTCTCTGTGACTATTAGTGATTTACTGTGGGGTAGAAGGGAGTAAAAGAACAGGGGAGAAGGGTATAGACAATTTCAGCATAACACTGGGATTTTTATTGGAGAATTTCAAATTATGGCTTTTCACAGGGGACTTGGGTAAATCACAAATCGGAATCTGTTTAAGTCAAGAGCCTTGGAATCTGATCCCGATGGTCTGAAGGAGCCAAGCTAAACCAGTGAATCAGAGGCAGAACGGCAGTGTGATGCAGAACAGATTATTACCTGCTGGCATCCCTGATGGTTGGATCATGGGCTGTCTGACAGCCTTAATTGGGAAGAAGATTAAAAACTCAGGAATAAGAGAAGAAAACTGCTCAGCTGCCAAGGATGGGCTGCGGTAAGCTATGTATCTGCGAGGGGTGGCAAAGTTTTAGGAGCCTCAACGTTTTGATGGATCTGAACCTGTTTAGCCTTTTCCACCCCTGTCTAGGAATAAAAAGTGAAAACTGAATTCTGCTGGCTGGAATGTTCTTAAGGTTGCAATGACACAGCATTGGAATTCAGTTTCAATGGGCCACATTTACATTATTACAGTGGTCCCCAAACTGTGGACTGCACCTCCCCCTAGGGGGGCATGGAGGAATGTTCGGGGGGGCACGGCAGGAGCTCGGGCCAGCCCTCATGGGGGGCGGGGAGGGAGCACCATCCTGCCCCGCTCTGCCCCCTGCTTTGCTCTGGCCCCTACTCCTGGTCACAGCTCCGCTCCCAGCTCTGGCCCCACTCTCGGCCACAGACCCGTCCCAAGCTGTGGCCCCAGCCTCAGCCCCTGGCCCTGACCCCGGCCCCACTTTGGGCCCTGGCTCCCAAAAGAGGCTCCTGGTGGGGAGGGGGGTGCGTACAAGGGTAAGGGAGGGTGCGAGGTAAAAAGTTTGCGGTCAACTACATTAATAGGTCAAATAAAACAAAGGAGGAAATTCCCTTTTTTAGATTAAACGTCATTGAGCCTCAGTTGACTCTTGCCTGTGGATTTCATTTATTGGAAAAAATTGGGACCAAGTCCTCTGCCAATGTAAATCAGCATGACACCAATGGATTCAATGGCACACCACTGATTTACCTCCACTGGCAAGCCTGCCTAAAGTGGAAAAAAGACTTTCTGCTACCCTGGAGTGAAAATGACATAAGAGTTACCACTGGAATTTCCATGAGAATATACAGAAACACAAAAGAGCGAGATACCTTGCAGTAACAAACTGTACAATCAAAGGAACAAATGGAGTTATCGCAGTACTGGAGATGTGCAGTAACTGTAGTAAGAGCATGTCACTACAAATGCACACTTTCTACAAGAGGAACATTGAAACCTAGGGCATTCTGGAGGGATTCAACCTTATTTTATTCCTAATGGAGGCACATACCTATCCACTCTACTAAATTTCAATTTAAAAATAATTTTGCAATGGTCTGATCCATTTCACCACCATCTGCTATTCCACCCTGCAGAGGGTGATGTTAGCCTGTTACTTTTTTTTTTTTTTTTTTTGGTGGGGAAGAGGCATTGCAAGTTAAACTCTTTTTCCTTTTCATTTTATGTTAACTTTTATTCAGTTATCTCCATTTTTGACTAGAGGGATCACTGGAACGTTGTTCTTTTCACAAAGAAGGACATTTTTGAAAGAAACATCTGGGAGTAAGAGGAAAGATCCCCTTATTTAATAACAAAGGAACAGAACCTAAAGATATATTTTCTGAGTTCTCAGATAAAAGGAGTCTGGTGTTTGATTAGAGAAGGATGAACTACATGACAAAGGGAGAGCCTTACCTGGAGAGTTGGTGTCATAAAAGGGAAGGAGGATCTGGGAAAAGATGAACTATAAAAATCTAGGTCCCATCGGTGGAGCAATGTCTTCTGACATCCTCCAAGAGAGAAAAACTAACTGGCTTCAAGACTGGACTTGATGATAAGTTTATGGAGGGGATGGACTGCCTGTGGTGGCATGTGGTCCATTGGTGACTGCCAGTAGCAAAAATCCTCAACTGCTGGAGATGGGACACTAGTTGGGGAAGGCTCTCAGTTACTACAGATAATTCTTTCCCAGGTATCTGCCTGGTGGGTCTTTGATCACCATGTTTGGGGTCAGGAAGGAATTTTCCCCTGGGTCAGATTGGCAGAGACCCTGTGGGTTTTTCATCTTCCTCTGCAGCATGGGGCATGGGTCACTTGCAGATTTAAACTAGTGTAAATGGTGAATTCTCTGTAACTTGATGTCTTTAAACCATGATTTGGGGACTTCAGTAACTCAACCAGAGTTTAGAGGTTTATTTCAGGAGTTGTTCAGGTGAGGTTCTGTGGCCTGCAATGTGCAGGAGGTCAGACTAGATGATCACTATGATCACTAGATGATCACACAGAAGGTCCCTTCTGACCTTAAAGTCTATGAGTCTATAAGACTGAAGTCAGGACTTTCTGTTTACCAGTTCAGACTTTCAGTGAGTGTGTTCCAAATACAGTGGTTAAAGGAGGTAAAATGGGCTTCAGACTGGGGGACTACTTCATTTCCTCAAACAGTATGCAGGCTCTGTTTATTTGAGATGAATATTGTGAACCTGCAAATGAATAGTGAGAGAGTATGTATATATTATCCTGTAAATGGGGAGTGTAGATGGATGGCTGAAGTCTTGGCTTTTCAGATCATGCCTTTGACAGTTATGTAGCAATTTGTTTAATATATGAACATGTAGTGAGAAGGATTAAAAGTAGATATAATTAAGATAAGCAATTAAAAAAAAATTACTGCTATGGAAAACAGATCAAATTTATTCTATTAAAATACACTAGGAGGAGTATTCCATATTAAATATGTGGGGACTATCTTAAACATGTAGAACCCAATTCTTCCCAATATTCACTATTCCTGCTTCTTACCTCTACTGAGGTGCTGATGAACAGGGCAAGGGAGAATTTGAAGAGTATGTGTGAGGGGTCTAAATCTCTATGTGGTGTGGAGATCGATATCTCTGAGTCTCCCTCCCTGCTTTTGGCAAGAAGAGTTTAAGGTGGTGCCAAGATAGGCCAGAGGAGGGAAAAGGTGGGACTGCAGGATCTGTTGTTTTGCTGGTTCACCAGTTCTTCCTACAGTGGAAGGGGGTGTGCAATGCCTGCAATGGCTGTGGAGGAGGTCTGTTCCCACAATGTTCCTTCCTTTCCCCCAGCTCATTTACTTGATATCTGTGTTGGGAAGAGAATTTATATCTTGACAAAAACCTTATGCTAAAATGCAAAAAGCACAATATTGCACCTTCCTTCTGGACAGTAAAGGGTGGAAACTTGAATGGTAAATTTGTGATGGCTTACCTGGAACTTTTCCCTTCTTCAAAGGGATAGGTCCACAGATCCTCAGTATGGGTCATTGATGGTCTGTAGCCGTAAGGGGCAGAATCAAAGCTGATTAGATAGTGGACAGGTAACTAGTCCCCACCTTCTGAAGACCCTTTCAGTTTCACTCTGGACCATGAAACAAAACAACAACACATCTCTTGTCCTGCATCAGCATCTTGCAAAAAATAATACTCAACAAGAAACATTATAAACAAGAAATATTTTAACTCCTGCAGAAAACTTCAACCATAAGTGAAACACATCTCCCTTAATGGATTTTTGGAGAGGACTGTATCTGCAGACCTATCCCTGTGAAGAAGGGGGAAAAAATTAGGTAAGCAACCACAAATTCTTCCATGCTCTCTCAAAGCTGGTCGACAGACCCTCAGTGTGGGATTTGCTCAGTAGAGACAAAATTCCAAGGGCATGAACAAAATAACATCACTGAGAGAAAACATTCCCTTACTCTAAGGAGTCACCGCAGCATGCGAGCTGCGTCAGCTGAAGGCTGAATATCTATTATATTACAATATTATGAATATTTTTGCCGTCCAGTTCTAGAAAATGTCCTTTGAGTCACTGACTTATAAGAGAACACTCCCCATCCTTCCAGACTCATGTCTGTTGTTATGACAAACCTCTCTGGTTTCACCATGTCCTTTCCTCTCTGGAATCTCTCCGGACTCATCCACCAATCCAAGTAATTCAACACAAGTGATAGAACATTCACTTTCCAAGATGGAAAAATCAGAAAATGGAGGGAAAGAGTCAGCAGGAAGCCCTTGAGAGTTTGCATATGCATTCTTTCCCAGGGCACTATTCCTGTGCAGGACACAATCGTTCCTAGAATACTCATTAGAGTGCTTACTGATGTCCTTGCGCTCCTCCTCAAGAGGGTAATCACTGATCTGATCTTGTCCTGTCTTTTGGTTGACAGCAATTTTTTTGTGGGCCTGTGTCTATCAATACTCCCAAATGGACTAGGCACTGAGATGGTTGAAGATGATGCTTTTCTAAATTTACTCTAAATCCATGCTGTTGCAATGTTTGGACTGAAGTCTGAGTTGCTTGATTGGAGCCCTCCTTGGATGGGCTTTTAGTAGAATGTCGTTCAGAAAAGGGCATGTCTGTATCCCATTCTGCCAGAGGGGACAGAACAACACAGACTTTAATGAGCAGTTGAGGAGTGGATGACATTCTGAAACACAGCACTTTGTATTGAAAATGATCAGTCCCATGAACAAATTGCAGGAATCTCCTATGAGCCTGGTGAATGGCACATGAAGGCACGTCTCCTTTTGGGATTTGCGGATAATGGGGAAAGGAGAAAATGATGATTTGTAATCTTTGAAAATTCTGTGATGTACCCTTGTCAAACCACATCCAGGATACATCTGTCCTACACTGAGAGAGGGCATTGGTCCTTGAATTTCAATAGTCTCCCTTCCAAGTGCTGATTGTTGGATCTCTCCTGACTACAGTCAAAGGCTGTTTCTAGTGTTGGAATTTGAATTGTAGGAAGACTGGTCTCTCCCTTTTCCAGGCTTACACTTGTTCCATATGTATTTTCTGTGGTCTCACCTTCCATGCTTGGACAAATAGCCACAAAAAGGACACTTAGGCCTGTAATTCCTTTTCATGGATTTAGAATAAGGAATATTCTACAATGTCTTTTTGAGTTATATGAGGATTCCGCCACCACTTTGACTAATGGCTCCCCAAATAACCTATATGAATATTGTAAAGCCACTAACATGGTTTTGGCCTTTCTCTGGATCCTTTAGTGACCCAGGTAGAGCTATATAACAGGTGCATGGCACAACCCTGTGTCTGACTGGATCCCTTAGTGAGCCAGACAGTGCTACAGAAGAGTTGCATGCCATAACCATGTTGTCTCACTGAATCCTAGGGTGAGCAAGGCAGGTTTCATAAGGGCTGCCTCACACCTTGTTAAAAGAGGGAGAGTAAAGTAGTCAGGCCTACTTATTCCTCCGTGTCTGGGCTGCTCTCCCTCTGAGTCCTCCAGGGCTGACTGTATGTACCATGACTGACCTGCAATGAGTCATGTCCTGTTAGTTCAGCAGCTGTGGCATGGACAACCCACAGCATGAGCAGGGTTTGGTTAGCCTGGCAGCTGTGGTATGACTGACTGCAGTGTAAGCGGGGTCCAGTTAATCCAGGTATTTTTGTGCCCCGTTCTTCCAACTTCTCTATTCCTCTGATTGCCTGTTAGGTGTTCTGCCAGAGAGGCTGACGCAGTTACTCTGGAAGCCACTGCAGCCAGAAACCTTGGTATCAAAAGAGGTTTCCAGCAACCCTGCTGAAAGCCCTCTCCTACTCCACAGGCTAGTAATTCTTAGACTCCTTTTTGGGTGTTTTGTTTTGTTTTTGTGTTGCTCTGAGCAGGAAGTCTGGTACAGCCTTCCTGCAGCAGCTGGAGTGGAGAGGTAGTGGAGTTGGGAAACTGAGTCAGGTGATGAGTCCTGTGAACTGCTTCTGCTAACAGGAATCTTTTTTTCCCCTTCTCCTTTTGAGAGTGGATAAAAGGCCTGTAAGGAGACATTGCAGCTACTGCCTGAGGATCACAAGATGGAGGTCCCTGAGGTGAAGGAGCTTTTTGTGCCAAATTCAGGAGCTCTCTAGCTTTCTTCCTTAGGGGAAGATTCCCTTCTTCTCCCCTCTGTGCATATTCCTGACTTTCCTGGGGCTAAGGAATTGAGACTGAATTGCCTGATGAGGGAAAGGATGGGGGGAATGATGTAACCTGTGGTGTGGGGGGGGGGCATGAACCGGAAACTGCCTTACTGAGTGCTTCTTGTTTCATCTATGCCAGCTGGACCTGGTTATGGTTTCCCTTCACCAGGCCAAGGCCCTTTCATGTAACCGCCTCTGGTGGTTGGATGGCTCTCTTCATCTTCCTGCTATCGTTCCAGAGCGCTGCAGCCCAGCTGTCAGACTCCCTTTTCGTAGAGAACTCCTGCTAACTCCTATGGACTCTCCTGGGTCGGAGAAAGGGGCTGAAGCAAATCCTTCCTGGTCTAGACAGATAAGGAACGTGGAGTGCACAACAGTCAAACCTCTCATTCTGCATCCAATGGCAAGGGAATAGAGCAGGAGGAAAACAGCCCTAGTCTCCTCTTCTTTAGGTTCTTCTCAGCCATCCTCCTAGCCCATTACCTGAGCAGTTGTGGGGCCTGCTGTGGTAACTCCAGGCAGGAAAAGACAAACTGCCTCTTCAAGCCTTTTTTTGGGGGTGGGGGGGAGGGGGAGGATGACCAATGTATCCAAATTAGAGCAAATGTGTTGTCCAAATTACTAATTAACAAAAGTTGTCTCTCACACAGACTATGCAATAGATTCCATGGCCATCCAGTAGCTACAGGATGCAGAACAAAACCGAGGGGGTCTTTGGAAGGTGGGCGCTAGTCCCTCATCAGCCATCCAATCAGCTTTGATTCTGCCCCCTACAGCTATAAAGAGGCAATGACCCACATTGAGGATCTGTGGACATGTGTCTGTGAGAGAAATGTGGATCCAAAAGAAGCAAAATAGAACAAACCGTGGGCCACCCCATATCCCTAACTGGTCAGAGGGAAAATGGTTTCCATGAAGTTGAGGGTTCAGTAGCAGGGTGATCCCTCCTTCCAATTCCCAAAGAGCTCTCCAGGGCTGGCAGTCTTGCCTTCCTCAACTTGCTCCTGAGCAGTCAAACTCCAGATGAGCACTGGTTAGAAGAACATGTTCCTTGTTCATGTACTGTGCAGTAGATGGAATAAGTTAATTATGAACATTATGAACAAATGATGGGTAATTTGTGATGGTGAACTAGGAGGTCAGGATGCTAAAGAACTCTTGAGGTAAGTGTGACTTGCCCATTTTTGATGCTTCCTTTGCATCTTGTGTTCCCAAGCTTATTTAAAAGAGGGACTGGTTCACTCATCTGTTTTGTGGCCTGCCAAAATTTTAAGAATTCCCATGGGTGGAGTGTCAAAGCTTAAATGCAAACATAAGTGAGCCATTTGTTTTCTTTTCCTGATGGCATGGACACATCTCTGAACACAGTTTTGTCTGAAGAGAACAAACTGTATTCAGGTCGGGGAAGGAAGGACAATTGCCGTAAACTGTCCATAACATTTTATGCTCTTTAATTCTGTGTTTAGCCTGGGATTTTGAAAGCAGTTTAAAGAAGTTAGGTTCCCAAGTCCAACTGAATTTCATATGCAAGATTTAAACTGATTTAAGTATGTCTAAAATAGGGGTTCACACTGGTTAACTAAATCCTTTAAAATCATTTTTTGTTAAACTGATCCAACTTTCTAGTACAGAAAACCTAATTCTAAAACAAATTATATTAATCAATCCCCTCTCATGCACATCAAAATTGTTAACTTAGGCCTGGTCTACACTAACCCCCCAATTCGAACTAAGGTACGCAACTTCAGCTACGTGAATAACATAGCTGAAGTCGACGTACCTTAGTTCGAACTTACCACGGTCCAGACGCGGCAGGCAGGCTCCCCCGTCGACTCCGCGTACTCCTCGCGCCGAGCAGGATTACTGGAGTCGACGGCGAGCACTTCTGGGTTCGATTTATCGCGTCCAGACAAGACGCGATAAATCGAACCCAGAAGTTCGATTGCCTGCCGCCGAACCAGCGCGGTAAGTATAGACAAGCCCTTAGAGATAGGGTTGCTATTCTGGATATCTCACCAATGCAAACCCTATACATCAAGGAAATAAGTGAAGTCACTCAGTGCTCAGACCTGGTTCTTCATTGTTTGCACCTTGCATAGATTTTTTGCGCCTGTGCCAAGTGAGTGTCAAACATTACCAAATCAGAATGTATTTTACACATTACACTCACTCGACATAGATGCAAATGGCAACATGAGGTACAAGGCAGTAGAATCTACAATCCATTCATCAGTTCCCCTTCACAATCTCATATTTTTCTTCCACTGCCTACAGCCCACATATCTTCACCCTACAGTCTGACAAAACAATGGGCACCCATGACCTCCAATCATGTTTTACTTATGTTAATATGTTTTAATGAGACAAGATGGGTGAGGTATTATCTTTTATTGGACCAACTCCTGTTGGTGAAAGAGACAAGCTTTTGAGCTACACACAGTGGCAGAATAGCCACTGGGCCAACAGAGCCCATGTCCAGGGGAACCGGCCAGTTGGGGGGCCCTGGAAAAATGGGAGCACCGGGCGGGAGAATGGCACCCCCATGCCTTGGCCCCGCTCCCTGGCTCTGCACGCCCTGGAAGGGTGGAAGAGAGCTTTGTCATTCCAATGCTGGCTCCCCTGGCATGTTTTGGCTCGCGGGGACAGACAGACAGCAGGACGGAGGGACTCCAGGTCCTGCCTCAGCAGTTGGACGCCACCTCCTGGGTCCTAGTGCCTGCCTGTTTCCTATACAACCATGAAGAAGTGGGAGGGGATGGGGAAGAGAAGGGGATACAGGAATGGGGGGTGGGGGAGGAAGCAGGAGCCCAGCATGTGGCATTCTCTGGGTGGCAGCAGGCCCAGCAGGGAGGCAGCCGCAGCAGCACCAGAGCAGCAACATCACTGCATCGGCTGGTGCTGAAGTGGCCGCCAGCAGTAGCTGGGGCTCCCCCATTACACCGTCCTGTCTCCCATTAGCACTGGCACCCCAGGTACCACTGCAGGCAGGGGGGAGAGCCAGTGAATCAAGAGGACTGGATTCAGCATGCACATGTGCTTGCTTGCATGTGCATGATTCTCCCCCCAAATATAGCAATTAAACTACGGCTATGGCTCCGGCACTGGAGGAGCTCTAGCTCCCTGCTGCAGCCTCAAGGCTGCAGGTGGCAGGGAGGTGGGTGGGTGTCAGAAAGGAGCAAGGTTGTGGCACCATAGTGGGGGTGGCAAAATGGGG
Source organism: Terrapene triunguis (assembly GCF_002925995.2). Taxonomy (NCBI): domain Eukaryota; kingdom Metazoa; phylum Chordata; order Testudines; family Emydidae; genus Terrapene; species Terrapene triunguis. Next base: position 251,566 of record NW_020664373.1, read on the forward strand.
CTGACCAGGGTTGGAACAGGGGTAGGGCTGCGGGGGAAGGGGCAGAATGGGGTGGGGCCACAGGCGGAAGGGGCAGAACAGGGGCAGGACTGCAGGCAGAAGGGGTGGGGAGGGGTCCCCCACTTGCTTTGACCCAGGGCCCCACGAAACCTTAATCCACCTCTGAATACACAGAGCTCTTCTTCAGGTCTTATATGTTTTCATGGTTAATATACAGTCAGTGTGGTTTTCAGAAATAACTTTGTATGGTGTCCTGTGCATGGTTTTGCACTTGTTTGTGTAGATAAGGACTGGATGATGTCAAATCCAAATGGTGGCTGAGAGACATGTTGGTTTTTTTCTGGAAACTAATTTAATTATATTGATTCTACACAATGCACAGTTAAATGTGTGTGTTTAATACTAATTGAATTAGCCTGTTCAGCCTTTCCTATCTGAGCAGATTACATTTTCAACTGATATGTTCCAGTGCAAAAATGGACAATATTGTTGCTGCCTTGTCATATGAGAGGAAAGTAGATTATACTGCTGTGTGGAGAGATATCCTTATTGGGCAGGATACCTGATCAAATAAAGTTCATTCCTGAATTCCCTTAGGCACTTGTTTCTTGTATTCATTGCATTTTAACTAGAAGTATATAGAGCTAATTAGTCAGAGGGGAAGTGTAATCAATAATGATTTATGAATATCTCAAATGTAACAACACTTGTTTGGTTAGAATAAATGGCTCTTTGTATATTTTAATCTCAGAAGTGAGTTTTTAGTTCTCTCTTTCTCTACTTAAAAAAAGGGGGGGGGTCTGATTTCACTGGGAATGGAAGTTAGTAACCATGATTATCCCTGAAAAACACAGTTATTCATACATCCTCTACAGAGACCCAGTGCTGGCCTTTGTGGTCCATGAAACTCTAGGCTATGGTTCCCTGCATGCCTGAAAGGACTGACCCCAAAACAATTCACAGTTGTGATGCAGTTGGGGCCAGCCAGTTTTCCTGTGATGGTATGAGAATTACCACAAGCTTCTAGGTGGCTGCTAGCTAGTTGCTTGTAGTTCAGTTACTCCTCTCCTGATTAGATTGTGTTGCCTCTGGCCACAAGTAGGGAAGTTCTGCATTGTGAAAGACAGCATGATCTAGTAGCCTAAGCATCAGTCTGGGAGTGAGAAACTTCTAACTTTTTAATTGTCTATTTAATTTTAATTGTCTTTCTCTTGACCTCTTCTGTTTCTGCTGTTCTGTCTTGAAGTAAAGTCACCAAAACTGAGTGCAATATCCCCTGTGCAATCACATCATCCTTTCATACTATGTCATCTTTTTATTGACAACATAATAACCTGATTTAGTTTTCTCCTTAAACTTGGCTTCCTTTATTACCATTGTCTGACTATGCTAGATTGACCTTAGAAGTCTAAATGATTTTTTTTCCTAATTTATCACCATCTCTGACTGATCTTACTGGGGTTCCAGGAAGAACAGAAAATCATTGAGCTGGAGTTCAGAAGATCATTTGAGGTTACTATTTTTGGCTACATTTGAAGCATAGGGGAAATGTTATAGGATTTATACTATATAACCCAATAAATGAACAATAGGAAATAGACAGTATACCGAAGAGTCCTTGATGTCTGTTTGGTAGGGTGGAAGACAGTATTTTAAGATTTATTCTAAACACTTCAGCCTATTGTTCATTGTGCTATCTATATCTGTATCTCCTTCACCGCTTTCACATCATCTGTTTATCTTAAATAATTTTTTCTTAATATATTGTCTTATGTATCTTTGAATCCTCACTTTGGATCAGAAAACCCCGTTTCTCCATCACCCCTGAATCTTGCAGTTGGATAACAAAGAATCTCCTCAGAGAATTGTATCATTTCAGTTTGCACCAGTATGAGTGCAAGATATAATGGTGCAAAATATCCACACTAGAAAATCCTGTTTTCGGCTTACAGTGTCCACACAGTACTGCCTACTAGGGTTACAATGTTTATGGATTCTTGGGGCTATCCCACAATCCTTGCAATATCTTCCAGGGTCAAGTATATATTGTCTATGACATCTGATGCCTATTTGAACTTGATATATTCTGTTCACAGCTTACACACACAGAAGTTAGATAAAAACATAAATACTCTTGCTGGACCGCTTCTTTATTTCTTAGAATTCAGAATAACACACAAGAACGCAAAACCAGAGACAAACAAAGCAGGCTGCTCCCTAAAAACAGAGAGGCACAACTCACCCCTTGTTGCTTTAGGCTGTCTGTCTGCACAGTGACTGTGTTCCCACACTTCCATATATAACCCCATGCCTCCAAGCAGAACAAGAATACCCCTGAGAATTTTAAGTAATCACAATTTTACTTCAGTTTTCAATAGACCAGAGTTCACTATTTTGGTTTGGTCCATTTCCTGTTTTGAATGGTCTCCCCTGCATCTTTAGAAAGGCAGAGGGAAAGCCTTCTTAAATCCTTGCACATGCAGATATTGTTGTGGAGATTTGGCAGCACCCAGCATCTGCTGCCAACCTGCCTGTATGCCTGGTTCTTGCAGTATACTAGGACAGGCACCAAAAGCATTAGTAGTTGGAGCTTGATGGGATACAGAACTTGATTTTTTTAATTCATTTTTTTCTTTCAGTTTTAATTATGTGGTTACTGTTGCGTTCACTTGTTTTATGCTTTGTATTTTTGTTTCTTTTTGGCTAATCTCTTTTGCTTTTTTGTCTCCTGCTAGGAATCAGAGGTGGGAGGGGTTCAAGCTTGCATTTGGAGGGAGGCCATCCCTCCAGTTCCTTCCATGCAGTCCACTGAATTCCACCCACACCACTCCCAACTACTATTGTGGGAACCTGAGAGATTTATTGTTCCTCATGGGGAATGAGGATGGGACAGGGAGCGATGAGTGGATGCTGGAGCACCTTGCAGAGGCAAGTGGCTTTACTTGGGAATATAATGGGGTAGGGACAGCCTTGATGTGCGTCTGTTAACTAATGACCCTCAGTGAGATTTTCAAGAGTACGTAAGTGATTTAGGAGCACAAGTGCCATTGAAAGCCAATTGGACTCATGATACTTAGTCAGGATTTATCAAACTTCATTGCACCATAACCCCTTTCTAACAACAAAAATTACTACAAGACCCCAGGAAGAGGGACTGAAGCCTGACCCCTTTCCCCCCCCCCCCCCCCCCCCCCCCCGCTCTCAGTGGTACCAAAGCTTGAGGGCTTCAGCACTGGGTGGTGGGGCTTGAAATTTGGCTTCACCCCCGGGCCCCAGCAAGTTTAATGACAGCCCTACTTTTGGGTCCCGACCCACAGTCTGAGAACTGCTGTCCTAAATCATGTAGATGCTCTTGAAAATTCCAGTGCCTATTCTTTTTTTTCTCCTTTTTTTCAAATCAGGAATTTGTGAGATATGAATGGACAAGGTGTGTGTGTGTGTGTTTTGCTCACATATCAATGAATTTTATCCTTTATGTTTATCAGAGGAATTCCTGAAGAAAAACAAATACTGCAATTTGCTTTTTTTTGTCCTTCGTTGTTTATGTGGAGGCTGAAGTGTGTGCATACAGGCTGGTTTGAGGCTGGCTGAGCTGAAAGCATGTATGACACCTCAGTTGCTCTTGGGAATTTGGGCAGAACAAGGAAGTTGAGAGAGGGCAGGTAAAACCTACAACAGTCAGGGATATTCTCAGTCTTCACGGAACCAGCTTGACAGGTTAATGTAGCCAGTGCCCTACACTTTCCAAACTGTTACTGGATGGTGCATCAGAGCATTCTGGGACTGCTCTGGAAAGATCGACAGTGAAGAAATTTTGCCATCACTTGCTGCCTACATTGGCTTGGCAATAATCCAGGGTAATGTGTTGGTAGATGACACGGTGGCTAGTCTTCTGTCGAGCAAGTGTAACATAAGAACATAAGAATGGCCCTACTGGGTCAGACCAAAGGTCCATCTAGCCCAGTATCCTGTCTTCCAACAGTGGCCAGTACCAGGTGCCCCAGAGGGAATGAACAGAACGGTAATCATCAAGTGATCCATCCCCTGTCGCTCATTCCCAGCTTCTGGCAAACAGAAGCTAAGGACACCATTCCTGCCCATCCTGGCTAATAGCCATTGATGGACCTATCCACCATGAATTTATCTAGTTCTTTTTTGAACCCTGTTATGGTCTTGGACTTCACAACATCCTCTGGCAGGGAGTTCCACAAGTTGACTGTGCATTGTGTGAAGAAATACTTCCTTTTATTTGTTTTAAACCTACTGCCTATTAATTTCATTTGGTGACCCCTAGTTCTTGTGTTATGAGAAGTAGTAAACAATACCACCTTATCTACTTTCTCTACACCAGTCATTATTTTATATACCTCTATCATATCCCCCCTTAGTATCCTCTTTTCCAAGCTGAAAAGTCCCAGTCTTATTAATCTCTCCTCATATGGAAGCTATTCCATACCCCTAATCATTTTTGTTGCCCTTTTCTGAACCTTTTCCAATTCCAATATATCTTTTTTGAGATGGGGCGACCACATCTGAACACAGTATTTAAGATGTGGCCATACCATGGATTTATATAGAGGCAACATGATATTTTCTGCCCTATTATCTATCCGTTTCTTAATTATTCCTAGCATTCTGTTCGTTTTTTTGACTGCTGCTGCATATTGAGTGGATGTTTTCAGAGAACTATCCACAATGACTCCAAAATTTCTTTCTTGAGTGGTAACAGCTAATTTAGACCCCAACATTTATATATTTATATATATATAGATAGATAGTGTGACAGACCCAGACCAGTGGGATACAGGAGTCTGGTAGAGGGCAA
>NW_020664373.1:256400-267305 GCF_002925995.2 Terrapene triunguis
GCCAATAAGCGCAGGACCCACCAAGATAGAGGAGGAACTTTGTCACAATAGATAGATATAGATATATATAGTTGGGATTATGCTTTCCAATGTACATTACTTTGCATTTATTAACATTAAATTTTATCTGCCATTTTGTTGCCCAGTCACCCAGTTTTGAGAGATCCTTTTGTAGCTCTTCGCAGTCTGCCTGGGTCTTAACTATCTTTAGTAATTTTGTATCATCTGAAAATTTTGCCATCTCACTATTTACCCCTTTTTCTAGATCATTTATGAATATGTTGAATAGGACTGGTCCCAGAACAGACTCCTGGGGGACACCACTATTAACCTCTCTCCATTCTGAAAACTGACCATTTATACCTACCCTTTGTTTCCTATCTTTTAACCAGTTACCAGTCCATGACAGCACCTTCCTTCTTATCCTATGGCAGCTTACTTTGCGTAAGAGCTCTTGGTGAGGGACTTTGTCAAAGGCTTTCTGAAAATCTAATCCAATATATCCACTGGATCCCCTGGTCCACATGCTTGTTGACCCCCTCAAAGAATTCTAGTAGATTGTTGAGGCATGATTTCCCTTTACTAAGACCATATTGACTCTTCCTCAACAAATTATGTTCATCTATACACTTGTTTGTCTGACAATATTGTTCTTTATTATAGTTTTAACCAATTTGCCTGGTACTGAAGTCAGGCTTACAAGCCTGTAGTTGCCGGGATCACCCCCAAAGGTGTTGTGAATGCCTATGCACCGCGGCCAGAAATTTTGCATCTGGATGTATGGTGTGTTCTGGGGGCTTGTGACAGTTGTTGTAATGCCAGAATTCTCCAGTGCAGTCTGATTGCTTTCAGAAGTATCACTATCAATCTCAATTACACAAGGAAAATAGATGGAAATAGGAATCAGAGCAATGGAAGGGAGTTAAGGAAGGTTAGAAGGAGTTATGTACAGTATCCTGTATACATCATAAGGATAGACGTAGAGCTGGGTGAAACTTTCCAGACATAGTTTATTCACCAAAAGATGCAGTTTCAGTTGGCTCAAAACTATTTGTGAATGTGACCTGATAGTTTCAGCTGGGCAAAAGTTTTTCAGTCATCTGAAGGAGTGAGTGTGTGTTCTCCTGTTTATATTCTTCTAAGCCATTGGCTGAGGCATCTGCCTGGGATGTGGAAAACTGAGATTTGAATGCCCACTCTGGAACAGGGCCTCAAACACAGGTCTCTCCCCTTCTATGTGAGTGTTGTAACTATCGGGCTGTAAGGGGTTATGGAGTGGGGTACTCTGAGGCCAGGTCTACACTACAGAGTTAGGTCAACACAAGGCAGCTTATGTCAACTTAATTCTGTAAGTGTCTACACTACAGCGTTGCTCCCGGGAATGTAAGTCCCCCACTATACCAACCTAATAACTTTACCCCCACAATCGACGTAGTGCTTAGGTTGATGTCGTTCAGGCAACTCAGGGTCTGCATAGACACTGCATTACTTACATTGCCTGCCAGCTTCCCGCCAAGCTCCCAGCTGGGAGCTCTGGCTTTCAGTGCCAGGCAGCCGGGTTCCCAGCTGTGAATTCTGCATGGATTAGAGCGCCCAGGCTCTCAGCCCCCCATACTGTCCCCCTTAAGTCAGTGCAAGTGCTCCTGGTGAGGACTCACACCACCAGCAAAAGGAGGGTAGTGTGACATGAAAAACCGCAGTAATTACTGCAGTGGCTGTACATTGACCTAACCGAGGTTGATTTATTTATGTAGTGTAGACAAGGTCTGAATCTCTGCTATTGAAGCTCTTACACTTGATATAACTACTTATATATTCATTGGGCTAAAGAGAACAAGTGAGGATGACCCTGTAGCCTGGTAATTAAACCACTCACATAAAAAGTAGGAGATAGGGATTCAAATCTTCTCTCTGCCTGACTCAGAGGAGGGTTCGTGGCTGAACCTAAAAATCAGTTATTTATCTGCTGCTAGACAGATGCAAACAGAGTCCTAAAAACAAGAGATTAAGAAGAAAGCAAAATGAGAATCAACCAAGACTAAGAAATCAATGGCAAGACCAGACAGAAAATATATATATATATAAGCTCAGAAAGAGATATCACTCCAGTTGACCCTGGCCTTCATGACCTTTGCACATTGTACATTCTTCAACCATCTCGGATGGTTAGTGAAGTTCATTATATGCTGTCCAAAAATCTTTCCATCTCTTGCCCTTTAAACTCAGAACCTTTTTAAAGCTTTCTTTGAATCAAAAACATTCAGTCTAGATAATTTTAGAAGACTAGATTTCACAAGACATCTTTATAGCAAAAATAAATCTGGGCAATGTTCAGTACACCTATAAATCATTACAAAATATTCCTACATTTGTCTTGGGGAAGAAACCTTTTAAAATGGAAAGTAATGATTTTTCAACATCCGGTAGCTCGAAGAACATTGAACAATGTCATTGAAGCATATAGTTCCTCTCCTGAGAACATTAGATGTGAAGTTTCTGATTTATTTAGATTACTTTGATTGTTGTTCCTTCCCCAGAGTCTTCCTTTTCCTTTTATATTTGAAGTGTATCACCCATCTCCTTTTGGCTTAAATTTAGTTGTAAATTACAGCAAATCCATTTTAACTGCAGCTCAAATAGTGCAGATCTTGATACATCTATCTGTCTTAAAAAGTCAAGGGGAAAAGTTTACAAAATAAGTTTTGATAATATTGAAAGAGAATTTCAAAGCCACTGGGATTCAGGAAATAGTTACATTTCTCTTGTGGCTTATTTGTTCCCCTGTGGCACTTTCTTTTTATGATTTATAATAGTGCTATACTTGAAGATATGTAGCACTTGTGTCAGAGGATCGCAAAAAACATTAGAAGCATTCAGCTTGGGATCTTCCATCCAGGGAAGTCAATGACAGTGGTGCAGCATCAGGCCCAGATAAACTAAGCCTTCCTATGAGTCAGATAGGTGTTTTTATGCCCATTTACAGAATGGAAAACTGAGACACAGCAAGATTAATTTAGGGCTAAATGTCCAACTGCCTTCATTTTGGGCATGCATCACATTAGTGTACTAAATAATTATAGCAGTTGAACTTGGAAAGTGCCCTGACCCTAAGGCACTTGGAGAATTTTACAATACCATACCAAAATAAAGTAAAATATAATAAACATGTAACCCTTTTAAAGTATTGAAATTCACACAGCAGAAAATAAATGAGGAGTTCCAATAGAGAGAAAAAGGATGAGGAAACTAGTAAACAGAAAGTGGTCAATATAGGGCTAAGTGTGATCTTAACACAAAGCAACTCTGAAATGAAAAAAAAAAGACAAAAAAGCCTGGACATGTTGTTTTTAAAAGTGAAGAGACAGGAACTGAGACAGATGGGAAGGAAAGTGAATTCCATGTTCATGGATCTTCTACATGCCAGGCGCGACTGTCTGCTGAATGATGGTGGGTAGGGAATTAGGTAATGCCCGAGCACAGGTACCCATCAAGAGAAGTCTCAAGAAGCAAGTTCTTGAATATAGCCAAATCACTATATCATTTAAGGCTTTAAAAACACATAGTACCAATTTAAAGTCAACCTGCCATTTTCAAGGCTGTAGGGCAAGCAAACTGTGATCATAATTGCTCAAACTGACAAGCAAATATTTTGTTTCACACTGAAGAAGCCACAAACTGCCCCACTGCAAGCCTGCAAAGGGAATCTCAGTAATGTAATCTTTATGAACACAAGTGATGTATTTCTGTGGCAGGGTTATCGTGGTGCAGCAAGTGCCAATTATACAACTATAGAACCCCCCCCCCCAACTTTCATACCATGTTCAAAACATGTCTTTCCATGGCGAGTAAATGGTCAAAAGTAGCACAGAAATTCTTAACCTGATTTATTATCTCTGAACAAAACTTCTTTTCAAATGGGAAGAAGAAAGTGTGTCTGGGCACAGTCCTTATTATAAGTCTGGCACTACCTACCTGAAAGGAAACAGAAAGTTCCCATCTCATATGCCAGCACATCTGACCAAGAGTGGAGAGAAGCACTCACTGTACCCCTTGAAATGGTAGAACACCTGCTGCTCATGCATACTCTCCCTGGGAACTCCCAAATACCCAGTCCAGCACAACGTAGACCTACAGGATAGTCTCATAATTCACTCTTTATCTCTGTTGTACTCACTGAATGCCCCAATGAACAAGAGGCTCATTATCAGGCTTTATGTGTCATGAATGTGTACTCTTGTGGGAAATTTCTGACTTCAGCAAGTACAATTCTGCTATAAAGAAAGTAAACTTATCACCAACTTATATAAGGGATCTGAAATTCTGGTGGCATTACATTTTGATTGTCACTGAATAAATCAATGGAATCCAAATGATTTGCAAAGTGAAGAATAGATTCATAGGGAAATATATCCTCTTGAATCTCAGATCAAGAAACCCATGTTTCTGTGAAATTAATTGATTTAAAATGAACTTTCTACTTGTCAAATTATGCAGTATATTTTATTGCTGGATCATTTGGCAGCATCTGACAGAAGGTTATTCCCCAAACCAGCAAAGTAGTACACACATGTTTGAAGTTAAGCATGCAGTCAAGTGTTTTTCTGGAGCAGAGTCTTTATTTGGAAATACACTAGAAGGATGAAAGGATTTTAGAAAAAAAGTATTTTCTCCAGTTTAGAGAAAGTTTTCAACCCTTCCTGGAGAATATAATTGACTGAAATTATCTCATTTGATTTTCTTAGATTCCCAAAAGGAAAATAACCACAGAAAATTAGAGTTCAGTGAACATAATCAAAACATTTAATTATGTAAATAATATATATTCCTTTTTGCTGAAGTATTTGTTTTTATGGACTAAAACAGCTGAGCTTTTCATTATTTAGATAATTTTAAACAGTCAAAATATGTTGCTATTGATATATTTTGTATATGGAAATGTTTTACAGGCTCGGCATTAGCTTGAATGTATGTCTTTTATTTTTCCAAATGGAATGAAGATTTTCAATTGAGATGCATCATTGAAATATATACCTTTCATGCTCTCCCATGTACAACTGTGAGGAGAGCATACACTGATGAAGATTAATGAGCCCAGCAAGATATATACATATACCGTCCTGGCCATTTGTAATCATAACTCTCTGTAGATCATTTTGTTTCTATGAAGAAGCATTGTGCCTTAAATGAGCATCACTTGCTGAATATCACTTTTTAACAGAGAAACAGGAAAGTCTTTAGAAAGACATGATCATTTAACTTGCTGAAGGAACATACGTCTTGTGGTCAGTCTGAAGATTGCCATCCTAGTAGTGGAGCAGGAACTCAGCTTCAGCTATGTGAACCTTCCATAAGATCTGAATATTTGATAAATCCAGAAAGCCAGTAGAGCAAGCTATCAAAGGCCCTGATTGAGTGAATCATCTGCTTCACATTAGACGTGAATCATTGAAGTAACTGATGTTACAAATGTGCTTAAAACTGAGCACATACTTAAGTGCTTTGCTCAATCCTGGCCAAAACTTCTAAGAGGTTAGGAGATTCATCATATTTCTGAATCTCATATGCACAGTAAAAAAAAAAAGATGCCAGTGTAGATTCATAGATTCATAGATTCATAGATTCTAGGACTGGAAGGGACCTCGAGAGGTCATCGAGTCCAGTCCCCTGCCCGCATGGCAGGACCAAATACTGTCTAGACCATCCCTGATAGACATTTATCTAACCTACTCTTAAATATCTCCAGAGATGGAGATTCCACAACCTCCCTAGGCAATTTATTCCAGTGTTTAACCACCCTGACAGTTAGGAACTTTTTCCTAATGTCCAACCTAGACCTCCCTTGCTGCAGTTTAAGCCCATTGCTTCTTGTTCTATCCTCAGAGGCTAAGGTGAACAAGTTTTCTCCCTCCTCCTTATGACACCCTTTTAGATACCTGAAAACTGCTATCATGTCCCCTCTCAGTCTTCTCTTTTCCAAACTAAACAAACCCAATTCTTTCAGCCTTGCTTCATAGGTCATGTTCTCAAGACCTTTAATCATTCTTGTTGCTCTTCTCTGGACCCTTTCCAATTTCTCCACATCTTTCTTGAAATGCGGTGCCCAGAACTGGACACAATACTCCAGCTGAGGCCTAACCAGAGCAGAGTAGAGCGGAAGAATGACTTCTCGTGTCTTGCTCACAACACACCTGTTAATACATCCCAGAATCACGTTTGCTTTTTTTGCAACAGCATCACACTGTTGACTCATATTTAGCTTGTGGTCCACTATAACCCCTAGAGCTCTTTCTGCCGTACTCCTTCCTAGACAGTCTCTTCCCATTCTGTATGTGTGAAACTGATTTTTTCTTCCTAAGTGGAGCACTTTGCATTTGTCTTTGTTAAACTTCATCCTGTTTAACTCAGACCATTTCTCCAATTTGTCCAGATCATTTTGAATTATGACCCTGTCCTCCAAAGCAGTTGCAATCCCTCCCAGTTTGGTATCATCCGCAAACTTAATAATCGTACTTTCTATACCAATATCTAAGTCGTTAATGAAGATATTGAACAGAGCCGGTCCCAAAACAGACCCCTGCGGAACCCCACTCGTTATGCCTTTCCAGCAGGATTGGGAACCATTAATAACAACTCTCTGAGTACGGTTATCCAGCCAGTTATGCACCCACCTTATAGTAGCCCCATCTAAATTGTATTTGCCTAGTTTGTCGATAAGAATATCATGCGAGACCATATCAAATGCCTTACTAAAGTCTAGGTATACCACATCCACAGCTTCTCCCTTATCCACAAGACTCGTTATCCTATCGAAGAAAGCTATCAGATTGGTTTGACATGATTTGTTCTTTACAAATCCATGCTGGCTGTTCCCTATCACCTTACCACCTTCCAAGTGTTTGCAGATGATTTCCTTAATTACTTGCTCCATTATCTTCCCTGGCACAGAAGTTAAACTAACTGGTCTGTAGTTTCCTGGGTTGTTTTTATTTCCCTTTTTATAGATGGGCACTATATTTGCCCTTTTCCAGTCTTCTGGAATCTCTCCCGTCTCCCATGATTTTCCAAAGATAATAGCTAGAGGCTCAGATACCTCCTCTATTAGCTCCTTGAGTATTCTAGGATGCATTTCATCAGGCCCTGGTGACTTGCAGGCATCTAACTTTTCTAAGTGATTTTTAACTTGTTCTTTTTTTATTTTATCTGCTAAACCTACCCCCTTCCCATTAGCATTCACTAGGTTAGGCATTCCTTCAGACTTCTCGGTGAAGACCGAAACAAAGAAGTCATTAAGCATCTCTGCCATTTCCAAGTTTCCTGTTACTGTTTCTCCCTCTTCACTAAGCAGTGGGCCTACCCTGTCTTTGGTCTTCCTCTTGCTTCTAATGTATTGATAAAAAGTCTTCTTGTTTCCCTTTATTCCTGTAGCTAGTTTGAGCTCATTTTGTGCCTTTGCCTTTCTAATCTTGCCCCTGCATTCCTGTGTTGTTTGCCTATATTCATCCTTTGTAATCTGTCCTAGTTTCCATTTTTTATATGACTCCTTTTTATTTTTTAGATCATGCAAGATCTCGTGGTTAAGCCAAGGTGGTCTTTTGCCACATTTTCTATCTTTCCTAACCAGCGGAATAGCTTGCTTTTGGGCCCTTAATAGTGTCCCTTTGAAAAACTGCCAACTCTCCTCAGTTGTTTTTCCCCTCAGTCTTGATTCCCATGGGACCTTACCTATCAGCTCTCTGAGCTTACCAAAATCCGCCTTCCTGAAATCCATTGTCTCTATTTTGCTGTTCTCCCTTCTACCCTTCCTTAGAATTGCAAACTCTATGATTTCATGATCACTTTCACCCAAGCTGCCTTCTACTTTCAAATTCTCAACGAGTTCCTCCCTATTTGTTAAAATCAAGTCTAGAATAGCTTCACCCCTAGTAGCTTTTTCAACCTTCTGAAATAAAAAGTTGTCTGCAATGCAGTCCAAGAATTTGTTGGATAGTCTGTGCCCCGCTGTGTTATTTTCCCAACATATATCCGGATAGTTGAAGTCCCCCATCACCACCAAATCTTGGGCTTTGGATGATTTTGTTAGTTGTTTAAAAAAAGCCTCATCCACCTCTTCCACCTGGTTAGGTGGCCTGTAGTAGACTCCTAGCATGACATCACCCTTGTTTTTTACCCCTTTTAGCCTAACCCAGAGACTCTCAACACTTCCGTCTCCTATGTCCATCTCCACCTCAGTCCAAGTGTGTACATTTTTAATATATAAGGCAACACCTCCTCCCTTTTTCCCCTGTCTATCCTTCCTGAGCAAGCTGTATCCATCCACACCAACATTCCAATCATGTGTATTATCCCACCAAGTTTCAGTGATGCCAACAATGTCATAGTTGTATTTATTTATTAGCACTTCCAGTTCTTCCTGCTTATTACCCATACTTCTCGCATTTGTATATAGGCATCTAAGATACTGGTTTGATCTTTCCTCCCGGTTTTGTCCTGACCCTCCTTTCTCTCTGCCAATATAGCCCACACTCCCTCTCGTCTCCGACCCATCTCCCAGGTCTCCATGTTCCCCACTTACCTGCGGGCTTTGCTCACCTGTCCCCGTCGAACCTAGTTTAAAGCCCTCCTCACTAGGTTAGCCAGTCTGTGTCCAAATAGGGTCTTTCCCCTCCTCGAAAGGTGAACACCATCTCTGCCTAGCAGTCCTTCCTCAAATAGCATCCCGTGGTCTAGGAAGCCAAAGCCCTCCTGGCGACACCATCTTCGCAGCCAGGCATTCACCTCCATGATGCATCTGTCTCTGCCCGGGCCCCTACCTTTGACAGGAAGAATCGAAGAGAATACCACCTGCGCTCCAAACTCCTTCACCCGTACTCCCAGAGCCCTGTAGTCACTCTTGATCCGCTCAGTGTCACACCGCGCAGTATCATTTGTGCCCACATGGATGAGTAGCATGGGGTAGTAGTCAGAGGGCTGGATAATCCTCGACAATGCCTCCGTAACGTCTCGGATACGGGCTCCCGGCAGGCAGCATACCTCCCGAGATGAAATGTCAGGGCGACAGATGGGCGCCTCCGTCCCCCTCAGCAGAGAGTCTCCGACCACCACTACCCTACGTTTCCTATTCGCAGTGGTGGCAGCAGACCTCCCAGCCTTAGGGGTACGAGGCTTCTCCTCCTTTACTGTAGGGGGTGATGCCTTCTTTCCTATATCAAGAAGAGCATAACGGTTACCTATTACCACAGCAGGAGGGTTCGGAGCAGGGGTGGAGCACTGCCTGCTGCCAGAAGTAACCAGCTGCCAGTGTCCACCCTGAGCCATCTCCTCCTCCACCAGTGGTGTATCAGCAGTCCTGTGTCCTGGGACAGCTACCTCAGCTGTCTCCACATGGACACTGTCCAGGAATTGCTCGTGGATTCGGATGCTTCTCAACCTAGCCACCTCCTCCTGTAGCTCTCCCACCTGCTGCCTGAGAGATTCCACCAGCAGGCACCTTTCACATTGGATGGTCCCCCCAGCCTGGATATCAGTAAGTGGAAATTGCAAGTTACAGTCTCTGCAAAACCACACCAGGATCTGGGTAGAAGCATCCATGCTCAGGCACTCTGTCTGGCTACAGGCGCAGGTGGAGGAGACAGAAGCAGTGCTGGCACAGGTGTTGCGGGTCTTCCTAACCATCGTAAGCCTCCCTCTGTCAAACTCCCGTCTGCAGCCCCCTGTCCGCTGAAAGGGTTGTTTAAGCAAGAAGTTTAAAGTTTTAAGGGGAATAAAGGGAAAACAGATAGAACCGGCAAGGGACCCTCGCCCCTTCCCACTCCCCTTCCCAACTCCCTTGCGAAACTCCCTGTTAGCAGCCCCTGTTCACAAAAGCTCCCTGGTCGCTTGTGCGCTGCTTTATAAAGCCCTGGCCTGTATGAATGCCCCGCCCACTGATTAAGGCTCAGCCAATTACCAGAGGCTTCTAGGTTTCAAACCTTCCTTTGAAGCTCACAGCTTCCAACTGTCAGCCACAGCACACGGTCCTTCAAACAACCAAACAAACAAACAGACTGACAAACACAAGCTCAGCACACAGCAAGTAACCCCCAAACACAAACAAACACACACTGCAGACAGTCACTTACCCCAAAAGGGTGCTGTATTGCTCCTCCTTCACCTGGAGAACTCCCTTGCGAAACTCCCTGTTAGCAGCCCCTGTTCGCAAAAGCCAGTTCGTGTAGGATGGTATAGTCTCATATTTCTAAATAGACACAGTAACAGGTACATTATCATATAATAACAAGATGTACTAGAAATCTATATGTCACCATGAGAAGACGTACTAATATTATGAACAGTTTGGTGTAGAGTGCATGGTGCTCTGCTGATCTAGGATCAGCACAGTGTTTCCTTTGGGATCATTGGGCTCTCAGCCGGGGCATGGATAGTGGCAACATAAAATGATGGAGGCCCAGAGAGATGTCAGTATGGTGTATGGGTGTGTGCTGGCCCTGCCCGAACCTTCATACAGCCAATGAAGGTTAGAGCAGCATTTAGTCTGATCTAAGTTATACTAAGTGTATTTCAGCCACTGGCTGGCCCAGTATTGGAGGACAATAAAAAGTGATTTACAGCCACCTTTTCCCCTCTGCTCTTTTCAGTTGTGATGGGTTCAAAATTGGCATAGCTGAGAATCCAGCCTTTATTCAATCCCCTCTTTTGTTTGTTTATGCTCTTGTTGTCTGTTAATAAAGTTGCAGCCTGTAGCAGACTGCTGTGGGGATGTATCATCCTTACGCCAACCTAATGGAAAGTTCCATGAAAAGGTAAGGGTCACGATGGGACACTTGCCTGGCAATGGCTCATGGCCTTGTAAGACAAAGGCGCCCCCTGGTGGTCTAGGGATTATATAAAATGAGGTAAACAAGGTAA
>NW_020664373.1:267315-305247 GCF_002925995.2 Terrapene triunguis
ATATAAGATGAGGTAAACAAGGTAATAAATCATGGCCTTATGTAAGGAACGGTTGAACCAATCGGTGTGGGGCTATACATGTGATAAACACATGATTCTCCTTCTTGTCCAATCCGTAGATGTGTGATTATAGCCTAATTGTGTTATGTAATGTTGAGAAAGACTATAAAAGAAAGCTTGTAATAAACAGGATTCAATTCAGCTTGCAACCACATTGGTCGTGTGCTTTATCCGCTCCGCTTGGGATCCCACAGACTGCTGACCAACAACAGCTGTACCAGCACTCTGATCACTGAATCACCAATTAAATCACCCCAGAGTAAACTTGAGGGCCAAAGCTGTGCCTAACTGATAGATTGGGGGTAGACTTAAGAGAGCTATCAGGCTAATTAACCCATTAGTCCAAAACGTGGAAAAGGCCCAGGAAGAAAGAACTGCGCACAAGTTTGTAAGGGTGGTGGGGAGAATACTGTCAATAAATTATAGCAGGTGTTTGACCAGAAGGTCTCTGAGCCGTCTGTGGCTAGAAAAGAGATAGGAGCAGGATGACGCCCTGTCACACAGCCTTTCTACAATATATTATTATTAGCTTGCGAGGAGCATTTTTGGAGGTCCTCTGAGCAAAGCACCACATAAATGTGTTTCTCTTTTGCTTACATTCTCAAGAATGATACTTATCATTATTTGACTAAACAAGGTCTGAACACAATAACACTCTTACTTTACATGCAGTGAAACTCGGAATACTCAGACATTGTAGGTGTCATATCAACAGAAACTTCAATAAGAATATACAAGAAAACATCTTCATTTTAATCATATTTATATTAATTTGTTCATGGTTTCCTGTTTAATAAGGTGCTTTAAAATAGAGTTTTGTGAAAGTTTTTAGTAACTATCATGAATATATATCTTGCTAAAAATGATACACAGATAAAGGTGCCATGTTCTTTTGGAATTGTGGGATATGGAGGAAAAATCCCCACAAACCTTTTAAGTCTGTCAGTGATGACACATTTTGTCAGCTAGATATCTGTGTCTGAAAATCAAAGTCCCACTGGATGAAGGTAAAAGTCACTTAACTGACAATATTCCTGAGTGACTAAAAGCTAGCATCTGTTCTTTCAAGGTTCATCTTTGAGGATTCTCACTAGAAAACAGCAGCTGAAAAGATTATCTTACAGCAGTACTAAATAATAGAGTGTTCTTCGGCATTCAAAGGTCTGGAGTTCCCTGTGGTACTAATGACATTTGTACAGCAAGTTAGACTTCTTCAACAAAGGAGCCTGGTGGAAATGTGAAATTGATGGATTTTTGACAGAATGTTAACCCTGTGTTGCCATCTTTTCTGGGAGATAACCAAAAATGTGTAGACCATAGCATAGATTCTTCTAGAATATAGTTTTGTAGAGACAAGGGGCTAGATTCTCAGCTGTTGTAAATTGGCATACTAGCTCCATTGACTTCACTGGTAGTACACTGATGTATACCGATTGAGGATCTGGACCTGAAACTTTAGGGAGAGGAAATAAATGTGGTGGTGTTGTTTTATGGTTGCACAGCCATTAAGTATTCCTTCAGCCACTGTTACATGGCATTCCATAGAGACTGCCATTAATGCTGCTGCAACATTTGAAAAGGGTATTCTTATTTTGAAACAGTTTTCTTGCCCTTTTCAGTAGGAAAGTTTCTCCAGAATCTTTAAAATAAATATGGCTAGCTCAGCTAGTGAGCAGGGTCACTGGCTCCAGATGAGAGGTTTTATCATCTCTATTTCTTTAGCAAGACTAGTAAAAAAAAAAAAATCACATAGATGGGAAAAATGTTAATGAATTCTCAGGTTTGAAGAGTGAGGGTTGTGGGAGAAAAAGTGATATGCAGGAAGTCTTTATTCAACATGAGTAAACATTTTGTCTTTTTGTATCTCCCTTTCCACGTATACTGTCCAACCCAGGAGCCACTCAGCAATGTGGGGTCAAGATTCTGTGGAAGTTGAGGCCACTTGGTTGGGGGAATTACTTCACCTGTGTGTAAAGGGAAAGTCTTTGTTACCGTTAGCTATAAAATAAGGTTTTAGTATCTTTACTGCCTTGGTTATAATTTGCTACTCTAGCTGCTGTCA
Organism: Terrapene triunguis; assembly: GCF_002925995.2. NCBI lineage: Eukaryota > Metazoa > Chordata > Testudines > Emydidae > Terrapene > Terrapene triunguis. Next base: position 269,438 of record NW_020664373.1, read on the forward strand.
CAGTGTGAGGCAGCTCCAGACTACATTGTCTCGATACTGTTAGCCATTGGGAGCTCACTCTTTCTGCAGCTGATCCACATATTGTTGTACTTGAGTCAGAAATATTACATTCTCTTAAAGTAGACAGCAATTTTGTCTAACATACAGTCCGTGGGCCAGATCCAGCCTGCAGAAACCTTTATTTTGGCCTGCAGCTCCCTCTGCAATTTACAGGGGGATCTAACACACAGCTGCCTGCCTACTGCAGCCCAAAAGAGCTGGGAGAGAGCAGGACCCTGGGCAGAAAGAGCAGAAGAGAGAATCCCATCCTTGACTGGACACAGGCACTGAGCCCCCTCTTCCTTCTTACTCTCCCTAGTCTGAGCAGCTGCCACCAATGAACCCCAAAGACTGGGCTCAAGGGAGACTCCTTTCTAGTTTCCCTCCACTTCCTGTTTCTGGTAGGATTGGGCTCAGGGGAGCAACTATTTCTCTTCCCCTGGGCTGCAGCTCCTTCTCTTTAAACCCTCCCCTTCCTTTACACACCCACCATGGTTCCTGCTGCTCCCAGGTTCAGGGGAGTGGATCCTCCTCTGACTCATCCTGCTGCCACCACTGACTTTAGTTGGAGAATTAAGAAAAAAAATGATCCTACTGTATAATGGGGTAGGGGGTGGGGAGGAGTGGAAAGCAAAATATTCCCACTGGCTGGGGAGGTAAAAAAAAAATGTAAAACTGTCTTTGGGGGTGGGAGAAGAGAGTGAGAGAATGAAAATTCCCACAGTGCCTGGGTGGGAAATGCCCTGGGGAGTGGTGATGTTGGGAAGCAAAATGACCCTGCTGTGTGGACTAGTGATGGAAAGGTCACTGGGTAAGGGGTGAGGGAGGGAAAATCCCTGTGTAAGCAGAGAAGGGAAAAAAGGCAGCAGGGGGCAGAGGAAGAGGGAAAAGGTTTTGGAAAAGTAGATGGAAAGTGCCGATATGGCATGTGGGAGTGAGGTGGGGAAACAGGGAGAATTCAGCAAATGACATGATAGGGAAGAATGGTCAATTAACGGATGGAGGAAAGGAAGCTGCATAAATGCATTTACTTTCAAAATTCTCTTTAGATGAAGTAGTCCATTTAATTGGCATATTAAGGTGGCCACTTTCCCAAAGCCAAAAATCATCATGATCAAAATTGATTAGGAGGAAATGTTTAAACAGAGAAGTGTGAATGCAAATTGGAAGTTGTTTAAGGATACTTGACATGATTCCCAGAAAAGCTACAATTCCTCCCTTGTGAAAAAAAGGATTCTTGGATTAAAAAAACAACAATAACATTGTGGTTGAGATAGATAATGAAAACAGCAATAAGTAATAAGAGAAGATTATATATAATAATGGGGGAATAGATAAGTAGATGGCAATGAATATGAATAAAAAATTAAGGAATGCAGACAATTGATAAGTGAACCAAAAGATATCAAATGAATATCTAGGGCCAAAAGGGTTACAGACAATAAAAATTATTTTTTTTAAAGTATATCAGGAACAAAAGGAATTCTAGTAGTAGAACAGGTCAGTTACTAGATGGAGATGATAAAATTGTCAGTTATGGTGTAGAGAAGGCAGAAATACTCAATAAATATTTCTGCCCTGTCTTTGAAAAGAAGGTCAATGATTTATGAATGTCATATAATAAAGAGATACTTTCTTTTCCATGTGTTATTAAGGAGGATGCTAAACTGCATCTACTAGAGCTAAATATTTTAAATCAGCAGGCCTGGATAAACTGCACCCAAAAGCTTTACAAGGGATGGCTGAAGAGTTGTTTGGACCACAGATTTTAATTTTTAATAAGTCTCGGAAAACTGAAAGAAAACCCATATTTTGCCAATATTTGAAAAGGGTGAACAGGATGACTTGAGTTACTATAATCTGGTTAGATTGATATCAATCTCAGGCAAAATAATTGAACAGCTGCTAAGACTCAATCATTAAAAAGTTAAAGGACAGAAATATAATACCAATCAACATGGTTTCACTAAAATAGAGCTTGTCAAACAAATCTGATATTCTTTGATAAGATTACAAGTCTGGCTGGTATGGGTAACTGTTGATGATAATATATTTGGACTTCTGTTAAGCATTTGACTTTAGTGTCTTGTGATAGTCTATGTTTTTTAAAAACACCTCGTACTATATATAAGTATGGCACGTATTAAGTGGATTAAAGATGGCTAACTGATAGCTCTCAAAATGTAGTTGTTAATAGGGAATTATTAACTACTAATAGTGTTTCTAGTTGAGTCCTAGAAAAATGAATTATTGCATGATCACTATTCAATAGTTTTATTGATGACTTGGAAGACAGTTTGCAGATGACACAAAGATTAGTGGAGTTGTCTATGAGGATGAGAACAGGTCACTGATCCAGAATAATCTGGATTATTTGGTAATCTGGACACAATCAAACAACACGTATTTTAATACAATGCTATATCACGTCAGACATAAAGGATAAAAAAATGTATCAATCTATTTAGTTTATCAAATAGAAAGCTAAGAGGTGACTGTATAATAATCTACAGTTACATGCACAGAGAAAATGTCTGATACAGAGTATTTTTTCATCTAGCAGATGAAGAGATAACATGATCCAATAGTTGGAAATTGAAGTTAGCAAAGTTCAAACTGGAAATAAGCCACACATTTTATACAGTGAGTATAACCAACTATGGGAACAGAGTATCAATGGATGGGTAAATTCTCCATTGCCTCAAGTCTTTAAATCAAGCCTGGTTGTCTTGCCAAAAGATTTGTTCTAATCCAACCACAGGTTCTTAGGCTAGATGCAAGAATCACTGGATGAAATCTAGGCTTGTGTATGCAAGAAGTCAGGCAGGAATCATCAGATATGTGTTAAAAATATGTTCACCAATATATTGAAAATATGGTTTTCCATATAGGACGTGATAGCTAAATTTAAGGAGAGAAGTTTGATAGATAAAACTAGTTGATTCAAATTGGTGGATCTTTCACAAAAACTAAATCTTAGTGAAAGGCAATAGCTGTCACTCAGGTTTCATTTTCTCAATGTCTATGAGGAACATCTGTAGAAGGATAACATACTCGGTACAGAATTACATAGTTATAAACTACTGAAATTGCTAGATGGACACTAATAAATTGCACTTACCAACCAGAATGAGAGAGGTTTTGTGGATAAAAATGGGAATATAAACCATTTCCTCTGGTTGTATCTTTCATTTAGATGAAAGCATTAAATGCCTATCACTTAAGGCCAGAAAAATTCTGACATCCTTTGATGCCATCATGACCTTTCATAGCATCTATTTTTTCAAGTTTTACCATTCTGTTCTTCTATTTTGTAGAACTAAACAAACCTGGGCTCATGAAATAGAAATATGTGAGAGGCTGTCTTACCCAGGGCTCAATATACAGGATTTGTGAACTTGTGGACACCCTAGTTGATTGTTGTGCTTTCCTTAGGAAGTCCCCAATCTGTGATACATTATTTGAATTGCTATAGAAATTGTATTACCCAATTAAGGCAAAATGACCAATTCTACAGTGGTCATTCTTAAAATTGTGAATCATTTTAGATAACTCAGATATTAAATTCTTTCTATCTTTTATATTGCCTTATGTTACTCTTATGCCCTACTTGTAGCTGTACATTGGCTTTATTTTATATTAATGTACTAGTCAGCAGCAATGGGCTGAATCTCTGTAAGATGAAAGCAGTACTAACAATACAAATTTTGATTGATAACATATTTCTTTAAATGGCTGGTCCAATTTAACAATTTTCAGTAATACCATGTGTCTTCATGGGGAAGAAAACTCCTAATCTTTTTGGAAGAAGAACGATTTTCCTCATTTCATCTCTTCCATTCATGATTGTCAGGACTTCTTTTGACATTTAGAAAATTAGAATTTCTCATCAACTAATAGCTTCAGAGCAATTGCCTTCCAAGTCTTAATAGAGATAGTTTTCCTGAAATCATGTCACAACCAGAGTGATATACACTGTCGAGTAAACAATGATTCTTCCAGTAAAAATGCCCATTTCAGACTGCACTCTTATTTCCTGTGCACTTAAACTTTAGTCCATATCAAATACAAACACTTAAAGGAAAACTACAGTGATAACTGTTAATGATATAAACAAGCATTCGTTTAGGTTTCTTTTGCTTTTTTTCAGGAACTGTATTCCATGACAGTAAATATTGACCTCTGACAAAGCAGACACAAATAAATTGATCCCAAAAACCACAGGACCTGCCATAATGGTAAAATACTACTAGTTATAGAAGTGGTTAAAAAACTAATAGAACTCAGATTGTGCCCTGAAGTTGAACAAAGTTGAGCCCAAAGGAAGTGGTGGAAAAAAGTTTCTACAGAACTTAGACCGTTAGCTTTTTAGGGCAGGAACTGTGTCTTTCTCTGTATGTGGAGATTTCTAGCACACTGTGAACAAATAGTTGGTGAGTGACATCAACTCACAATGCCTTGCTGACAGACCTAGAGAAGACAATTCTAGGAACTTACAGAGGAAGTGACCCAGAAGATCTTTACTGAAATGACAAGACACAGGCAGAAATGCGAACATTTAGGTAAGCTGGCCCCAGACCATTCAGGGTTTTAAAGACCATACATATCACTTTGGATTACACCTAGAAGCGAACCAGTATATGTAAGTATTTAATAAGAAATAAACTTGATTTTTACAAGCATTGTGAAGATACACCTTGCTCTAGTTTAAAAGTGCCATTACCATGACCCATTCAGTGGTCTGTCATTCTGCACAAAAAGTTTAGTGATTCTTCTTTGCTCAGATCTAACCTAACACATAGGAAGTCTTGTCCCGCAGATTAATTCAGAGAGGAATTGCTAGAAACTCTAATAGTGATTTTAAGGTAATGTTTTGCTGCTGGGGCTGACCAGAGTGTATTGGCTGTTCTTGGCATGTTGGCTGTTCTGGACTGGTCCTTTGTTGAGTTGAGCCTTGCACTGATAAAAAGGTTGTTGAGAGTAGACAGGGTGAGACCCATTGGGTCTGGTGGCAGTGCCTGGCCAAGCAAAAGCCAGGCTGTGTGGTTGAGCTCCAGTTTGGACAATAGATTTGCTGGGGCTGGGATCAGAGTCTATCTGGGACCTGGGGCTGAGAGGAGGGCCAGGCTAGAGGTTATTTATTTTAGTTTTTAGCTTCTTAATTTGTGTTACATTTTGTCACCACATCCCCAAGAGTATTGACAATAATAAAGAGAAAAGAATGGAGAAAAAGAGAAGTCACATACACATTCTCCCTGTTTCCCTTTCTCCCCCATCATGTTCCCTGAATCTCCCTTTTGCCCTACTCCGTCTTCTCACCCTATTATTCTCTATCCTCCCTCTCTTTCTATCTCCACCTCTGGCATCCATGGGCTCTCTTCTGCTTACATAAAGCAATACCTAAGCTGAAGCATTTTATCAAGAAAATGCTAATAGGATCAATATCAGCCATCATATTTTTTTTAATTAATTCCTTTCAGGGGCCCCAGTGCTGTTTTTTTCTTGTTCAAATCTTGGAAATGACAACAGAAAATCTTAGCCAATGTAGGTATTTTAAGTAATCTTTTCCATACATGTTGTCATTAAATGTTTTCTCCTGAAAACCTCCAGAGTTCCTGTCTTCAGGAACCTGAGGGAGAGGTGACAGATTGCCTTTTCCCGTTTGTAGCCAGCAGCGACCCCCTCTCTGCCTCATTCCCCACTAGTAAAGAAAGATGACATTGCCCAGTCAGGGAGCCACTTAGTCAGGATCCCATCAGTGGAATGAACTGGGTGCAAAGGGGGAGAAACAGGAGCTGGTTGCTGGAAGGAGATGGGATATATACAATGGAGGAGTAACGGGACATGGCTTAGAGGCAGAGCAGAAGGGAAGGTGAGGTGGGACTAGGGCTGGTCAAAAAATGAAAACCATTTTGTGAAAAAAATTGAAATTTCAAAGTTGTTTCTGTTTCTCAGGGTTCAAAGTGGAACAGTTTTTCATTTTTCTTCAAACTTTTTCACAAAATATTTTTAAAACATTTCAGATCTTTAGCACTGCAGTTTTTCATTCCCCGCTCCCCCCCCCCACACTTTTTTTGCCACTGAGCGCAATATAATGAGTAGTACCAAGGGGTTGGATTCCTCCCCCCCACTCACTTTTTCCATTTTCCTTTTTTCCCTTTCTCCTTTTGCACTCTGTAACTTTTCAACATTTCTGCAACTTTGGAAAAGTTAGAGATTGGCCAGATTAAAATGTTTCATATTTCTTTTTGCCACGGAAGCAGACTGAGGAAATTCAGGGCTGGATTAAGTCAATCTAGGGCTTTCGGCCTAACATGGGGCTCTTGTAGCTCTATGTTTGGGCCATGTCCCTCTCTCTCTACTTTGCGTAGCTGTGGCCGGGGGATAGCTGTCCCTTTTAAAGATGCTGGAGCAATGTCACCTGCCCCTTTCTCTCCCCAAGCAGTGGCAACAGAGGTTAACCCCTTTATGTCTGGGGAGAGAGAGACATGAGCAGCAATGTGGTAGCTACTTACCCCAGTACTTACGCCAGCAGCCAAGGTGTATCTGCTTGGTAGTGTGGGCTGAACCCAGTGCACTTTTCTGCCACATGATTCTCTTCTGGCATTTTGAAGGCATCAGAATTCCAACTGAGAATACGGGGGCAAGTGTTCAACCTGTTATATCAGAGAATTATCCAAGCAACTGTTATGAATTTTGGTCTCACTAAACAGCTATTTGTCAATGTCTCAGGGTGTATCATTTTATTAGCTGTGCCCTTGATATTCGTTATATGGCATGCAGATCACTAGCAATCTCCGCTCAGCTCAAATCCGTCCTGAAATTCCCTCTCCATGCCCTTTACCTCTGCCAATAGCCACCATCTCCACACCTGGCTCTCTGGCCCAGTGCACTTCCCCTGTCTCCCAGAGTGCCTGCCACTGCCTGGATACCTTGTCTCCATTCATGTACCTCATTCTCCACATACCTTCATCCCCTAAACCTCTGTGCTATGTACTGAACATTAGATACACTTCTGAATCTTGAACACATGTTTTTACAATGACCAAATGACATGATTTCTGGAGGTAATTTTTTTGGGGAAAAGATAGAAGATCAATACTACTTCTGCTGTAATTACTTCTGCTCAGGGAAGACATGTATAATCCACCTTTCACATGCATACTATTTTATATTCAATTCTATATAAGTGCATGGGGCCTGATTCCACTCCCACTGATTTCAGTAGGACAGGAGCAGGCCTATATCCTGGAATTACTGCTGCTCTTTGTTTAATGCTGTTAATGTGCTGTCTGTACAGTACTTACTATATCAGTTACTCTTATTCATGATGTATTTGTTAAAAATCTCAATTAAATATTTAAGCACATGCATGCACACCCCACACATGCACCGAATTAGCAAGCCATTTGCAGCAATTAAACATTATTATAGTGAGAAGGAACCTAAAGAGGGATTGACCCAGGAACATCTGTGCGAATTTGTAGCTAATTCATCTCTTTTAAAAATAATAGTTTGGGTTGTACTTTTCCATTTCCTTACTTCCTCTGTCTGCCTTATTGGATTAGCTGATCTTCCTTTGTACCTGTGCAAAGGATTAAAGAGATTCTCTAAAGCAGTTCTTAACAGTTGTTCAGTTCAGTTGTTTCCTTTTTAATATTGTTCTACATGACTAAGTCCAGTATTCAAATGAAAATTAAGGTGTCACGATGACTCTGAGCCTGCGATTAGCTAAACAACACCCCTTTACCTCAGTAGTTAATCTATCTTTTCTTGTCTGCCTGACCTCTACCTTGAGCTCTACTTTTATTGTAACCATTATTATTTGTTGCACAGATACAATTTTTCTTCTAATTACTGATCAGGCAAGGTCACAGATGTCCTGAATACCAAAACTTCTGACATCTTGCTATACTTTGGCACTGAAGACATAGTTGTTATTCTGAGTCAGCTTTCCTGATTGTTGAGAATTAACCTTAAGAGTGTGAGGATCTGAATCTTAAACCAGCCTTCTGAGATGGAAGTCAATAGTGCCTTTTGTTATGTCTTATGCTAACCACAGGTGTGGACATACAAGCTATCAAGGAAGGTATACAGTGGAACAGCAGACAAAGGCTGAGAAGGATTTAGAATAAGAAGTGGCCTTGGGACGGGGGAGCATGCCACTAGCAGATTTCTTTTTCTAGCAGTATAAGCCTCTCTTTTCTAGCCCTGATAGGTCACAATATATTGGACCTTAAACCTTTCACTATTTCAGGACAGAATAATGCCTGCTTTATACCTCTGACTAGTGTAATTTTAAGTTGGAAATTCCACTCTTGGAGGAAAGGTGGAAACATTTCTCTGCTGGGTTGATTTAAACATAAAGACTGCCTACACTTGCATCCTTCCCTGGGTAGTTCTCCGTGTACTGCTAGCACATGTACCCCATACCTATGCCAAGATGGGCACGTGTACATGCTTTGCACAGGCATGTACTTTACCTGCATCCACACTACCCCTTTTTGGTATGTGACAGTAGTGCTACCATTTCAGGGTGGTTTCCCAGAGTCCTGTGTATCACAGGAGACACTCCGGGAACCGCCTTGCAATGTGTGTTTTGCTTGTACTGTATACTGCCTTCACACATTTGTTGACGGCATCTCCCAGTCATCTCTCCCTTCTGCCAAACTGTGATGGGGACATGGAGCCAAGGGTACGATGATGTGGCTTTGCTCCTTCTACCGTTTGTTGGACAAATCTCCATGCAGTGCCATACAGAATACTGGCCAGAATGGATCCAGAAATATTTGAGATACTGAAGATGGCTGACCCAGGGGGAAATTAAGATCCATTGTGGTCCGAAGGAACAGATGTGTTGAACTCTGTGATTTCAACAGTATGCCCACTGCTTCTGATCCCAGAGAACTAGCATGGTGCAGTGGACCATATAGTCTTAGAAACCTGAGTTGATGACCAGTGGCTGCAGAACTTCAGAATGAGGAAGCAGACCTTAATCGAGTTGCGCGAGGAGCTTGCATTAACCCTCCAGCACCAGACCACTTGATTTCAGAAACCGATACCAGTGCAGAAGCATGTGGCTATCACCCTTTGGAAGCTGGTAACATCCGACAGCTACCGATCAGTTGCAAACCTGTTAGGAGTTGAGAAGTCAACTGTCAGAGTGGTGGTTGTCCAGGTTTGCCAGGCTGTCAAAATTGTGATATACACCAGGGTGGTTACTATAACCTAAGTCCCTGAAATTATTGTAGGATATCAAAGGATGAGGTTCCCGAACTGTGTGGGGGCCATCTATGGAGCACATATCCCTATACTTTGCCAGCAGAAAGGGGCTAGTGAATACATGAACCAAAAAGCTTACTATTTACTGGTTCTCCAAGGCTTAGTGGACCACAAGGATCAGTTCATGAATGTGTATGTTGGTAACTTGGGAAAGGTCCATGATACCAGGGTGCTTAAGAGGCTTGGGAAGAAGGGACTTTAGTTCCCATAAGTGATATGATTATGTACTGTTTCTATGCCAACATTTATTTTGGAGGACCCCACATACCTGCTTCTACAATGGCTCATGAATCTTACCCTGACATCACCAGTCTGGAATTTCAACTCCAGACTGAGTAGCTGAAGAATGGAGGTTGAATGAACCTTTGGGTGGCTGAAAGCCTGTTGGCAATGCCTCTGGACCTGTCTGGATGCCAATGTGGCCAATGCCACTTAGATTATTGTGGTGTACTGTACCTTGCACAACATATATGAGGCTAAAGGGGAATACTTCCACAGTGCGTGAGCGCAGGACAAATCTGATTCTCAAAGTCTGTACAGGCAGCCAGATCCCCCCCAGATGCACACAGCTCTTGGTTCCTGAGGAAACTTGTGATGCTGTGAACTTGTACAGTGCAACAGCAGGGAGCCAGAAGGTGACTTGGGACTACGCTGAGGTAGGCTATTGTTACACTATGGTGTTGCTGAAGAGCTAAATAGAGCATTGCCATGTATTTCTGTTGTGAGACATATCAATGGGTTTTGATCCCCTGAAGCCAATGTAAATGTACTAACCAAAAGTAGACAGCTGAAGGAGGGTCTACAAGGTTAACACCCTTGGCCATGGTTTTGTGCTGATGAGACTTTTTATTACATTTTAAGGGCATCGTTGAGCAATGTTTTTGTTATATGTTATCTGTTCTGTTTCAGGTTGCTTTATGGGGAGCACTTAAGCACTAAGTGCTTTTTAAAATTTCTGTAAGGTTTTTGGAGGGACTTCTCACATTTTTTCCCTTCCATTGTTTTCTGATACTGTTGCTCAGAGCACTTATCTCATGGCATGAGTACTCACATAGTCTCCAGTGGTAACTGTTTGGTGGAGGTGGGGTAGGAGGGGTCATAAAAGCACTGCTCAGTGTCAAATATCTTCAAAGTTAATTTAGTTTTGTTTCTGTTTTCAAAGACACCATAATAGAGGCCCAACTTAAATATATACCCCAAATTAAAAAACACAGTAAAAGAACTAAAAAAGAGCCACCATGGCTTAACAACCATGTAAAAGAAGCAGTGAGAGAGGAAAAGGCATCTTTTAAAAAGTGGAAGTCAAATCCTAGTGAGGTGAATAGAAAGGAGCATAAACAGTGCCAAATTAAATGTAAAAATGTAATAAGAAAAGCCAAAAAGGAGTTTGAAGAACAGCTAGCCAAAAACTCAAAAGGTAATAACAAAATGGTTTTTGAGTACATCAGAAGCAGGAAGCCTGCTAAACAACTAGTGGGGCCCCTGGACGATCGAGATACAAAAGGAGCACTTAAAGATGATAAAGTCATTGCGGAGAAACTAAATGAATTCTTCGCTTCAGTCTTCACGGCTGAGGATGTTAGGGAGATTCCCAAACCTAAGCCATCCTTTGTAGGTAACAAATCTGAGGAATTGTCACAGATTGAGGTGTCACTAGAGGAGGTTTTGGAATTAATTGACAAACTTAACAGTAACAAGTCACCGGGACCAGATGGCATTCACCCAAGAGTTCTGAAAGGACTCAAATGTGAAATTGCGGAACTATTAACTATGGTTTGTAACCTGTCCTTTAAATCGGCTTCTGTATCCAATGACTGGAAGATAGCTAATGTAACACCAATATTTAAAAAGGGCTCTAGAGGTGATCCCAGCAATTACAGACTGGTAAATCTAACGTCATTACTGGGCAAATTCGTTGAAACAATAGTAAAGAGTAAAATTGTCAGACACATAGAAGAACATAAATTGTTGGGCAAAAATCAACGTGGTTTTTCTAAAGGGAAATCATGTCTTACTAATTTATCAGTGTTCTTTGAAGGGCTATATTCTGCAGGACTGGAGGAGCGGGGATGATACATGTCCTCTCTGGCCAACCCTCATCTTGCATGCACAGTAGACCTGGAGAGCAACTTCCACAAGATCCACAGGATGGGTTACATTGCTACGAAGGTGGCTGACACATTCCTTTGGCATGGGAGGTGACCTCCAAGTAGACAGAAGCCTCTGTATATAGTTCTAGTGGACACAATCTGGGTCAATGTAAGTAGTTTATTTACAATGCAGTATCTCAATGAGGGCAAGGGAATACAAATAATACATAAGAGGATGGAGCATTTTTGTAATAGTATTTAGAAAAATATATTACTTGAGTTTGGAAGGTGCCCTTTAATACCTGTAAATTCAGTGAAAAAGGATTTACATTCTACTGAATATTACCTTAATTTGAAATCAGCAAATCTGTTTTGACTGTACTATATTTTTCTCCAGGCAAATGCTACTTTTCTTCAGCTGCATAGTGATTACTGCTATATTAAATCAGTACACATGTAGGAGAACCAGGCACATATAGGTCATAAAATATCCAGATCAAATCTGGTTGGGATTGTTGAATTATCTGAAGATTACTTTAGATCACAGGGCAACAGTTTACCTTGTCATAAAAAAGCAGGCTTTGTTTCTTGTCTCTCTGGGATGACATGCTGACAGGAGAGTCATTGGCCATTCAGTGCGGGAGAAGAAAATATCAGTGTTCAAGGACAGTTTGCTTTTACCAGGCAGGAGCTGGCAAGATGACTCACAAATTGCAGTCGTGTGATGTAGTCCACTGTCAACATATCTGGCACTGCATGGGATTTGACAGTGATTCTTTGAGAAGGAAATGTCACCCAAATGAGCTTTTCTCATATACATGCAATTGGAACATATATAATTTTTCTTTTTGTTGTCCCTTCTTGGAAAGCAGACATGAACGAAGGTCGAGGGAGCAGAAATGGATATTATTTTCCAGTCACTTTGCTTTGCCTTTGAAAGCAGAGCCTCATTTAAATTCCTGAGGCCCAGCTGGGCCTTAAGGAGTCACAAATATTTGAGTATTGTCTTTTTTATCACTTTTGAAGCCATTAATGATCCTTTTAGAGCACTGTTTCGACTTTGGCTTCCTGAGGCACTTAACATTAACCTCATAGAGTCACTGTGAGCCAAACACCACCACACTCCTCCGGCCACATGTTTAGAGAAGAACCCCCTATATCCACAGAGGACAGTGAGAATAAGCCCTTCTTTCTATCAATTTTCATTCATTAACACCACGGGATATAGAAGCATAAAGACAACAGTCTGGGATCTGCATACCGGGCCTTTTTCCACACCACTATTTAAAATCCCCACAAACTTAATATATCATCTTATTAATGAGATTTTAGTTGGAATATACAGAAGCTAGAATTGCAATGCTCTACCTTTTGATGGATACTGATGTAAAGACATATATAGTAGCTCTGACTAAAGAAGAATTCCAATCAATCTAAATCATACTTTGAGGACTGGATGTCAGTAGTGAATGAGATCAGTTATAATCTAATGAAAAGTGATAGTGTCAAAGATGTGCTTTATGCCTGCAAAATACTCAGAGGGTAGAGTTTGCAAGGGTGACTTAGAGGCTGCAATGATGGTCTGTAGGGAATTCTGGGATGGAGCACTCTCAGTTTCTCTTGTGGAAGCTGCTCCACTACATATAAATAATTAAGTATTTACTCGTCCAGAAAAAGAGTGAGAATGACTCTATAGCCCAGTGGTCAAAGCACTCAACTGGAGGTGGGAGACTGCAGTTCCTGCTGATCCAGTCAATATTTAATTGTTATACACAGTGGAAAGAGATCCCCCAGCAGCACTTGAGAGAGTCTTACCTTCTAGCCCAATGGCTAGGGTGCTGTCCTGGGAGGTGAGAGACCCAAGTTCAACCCCTTGCTTCACATCAGACAGAAGGGCTAATTGAAGTTGGGTCTCCCACATCCTGGATAAACATTCTATCCACTGGGCTAGAAGATGTAAGGGAAAGGCCACCACATCCAGCTGTTTTGTGTTTGTTTTAGATCAGGCTCTGCAGGTGAGGTAGGTGAGGGAATGCTTAGTTTGTGAATCCCACTGAATTGGCAATTTACTGCTAAATGGTGTCAAGATCAAGGTGGCTGTGCACATGCCCAGCTGATGAAATTTAGGCACCTTGCAGACTTTAATGGCAGAAATGTAGGCACTGAAGGGCTTTAGGTACCTACGGGGTTAGGCAGCAGTTGAGCAGGGTTTTCGTGAATGCCAGCGGTGCCTAAATATTGGACTTAGATGCCTAAAGTGGCAGTTAGGTACCTCAGTCTCCCTTGTGAGTCCCATCCAGGGAGTTCAATTGTGTTACAATAGGGATGAATTTGACTTATGGTTTCTTAGGGGAGAGAACTTGCATGCAACTGTTTGTTGTTAGAAAAGAAGTATGATAATGAGGACCGTATGTGTAACACAACATGTCACCGCAAGGGTTAGCAGGATCTGTGAGATATCATGTATAACACTGACCCCCTAAAAGTATGAATAATGAAACTGCACAGGAGTGATACCATAGAGGGCCAGATCCTAAGATGGCATAAATTGACAAAGCTCCACTGAGGTCATGAGAGCTATACCAAGTTACAACAGCAGATGCTCTTGCCCAGAGTACATTGCAGAGCTTTGTTAACAGGTTCTGATTCGAGTTGCTCTCTCACACTTCCTTCTGGATCCCCCATTGTCTCCCTGGTGCATATTCTGCTTTTTCCCCTTTTCTCACAAGTAATCGGTCTCTATTTAAAAAATGAGATATGTTTTTATTCACTTGGTGGCCTCAGCTTTCAATATTACTTTAATCTTATAATTAACACATTTTTCTAATGGGGTTATTTAATATGCTTCCTTGGAAGCAGTTGAGCACAGTTAAAAGCAGCAGCGGGCTGGCAGCAGTGATTATTTCTAATATTTTAATGGCCTGGCACAGTTAAAAGCTTCATTATATAAATAGGAAAAATCACCTCAAGTTTTCAAACACTTTTTTTTAATTCTCACACACATTTCTCACATTCACAGTTCCACCTATGCCCCTCTCTGACATTCAGTGACAAAGACAGAGCCAATCAAATCCATTCTGAATGAAAAACACAAGCAAGAAATGGAGTGACACACACAACAGAGGATACAAACACATTTTTTTAAAAAAATAATGTCCTCTTTATTCTACACTTTTAATTTATTAAAGATGTTATAAAGACAACAATAATTTTGTAGAGTCATAGATTCCAAGGCCAGAAGGGTCCATTGTGATCATCTAGTCTGACCTTTCTGTATAAGACAGGCCATAGAACTTTCCCAAAATAAATCCTAGAGCATATTCCTAAAAACATCCAATCTTGATTTAAAAATTGCCAGTAATGAAGAATCCACCTTGGTAAATTGTTCCAATGGCTAATTACCCGCACTGTGGAATATGTACACATTATTTCTGAATTTATCTATCTTCAACTTCCAGCCATAGAATCGTGTTCTAGCTTTCTCTGGTAGATTGAAGAGTCCTTTATTAAATATTTGTTTTCCATGTAGTTACTTACAGGCTGTAAGTAAGATACTCCTTAACCTTCTCTTTGTTATGCTAAATACATTGAGCTCTTTGAGTCTATCACTATAAGGCAGGTTTTCTAATCCTTTAATCATTCTCGTGGCTCTTCTATGAACCCTCTCCAATTTATTAACATCCTTCTTGAATTGTGGCCACTGGAACTGGACACAGTATTCCAGCAACAGTTGCATAAGTGCCAAATACAGAGGTAAAATAAGCGCTCTACTACTACTACTCAACATTCTCCTGTTTATGCATTCCAGGATCACATTAGCTCTTTTGGCCACAGTGTCATTTTGAGAGCTCTTGTTCAGTGACTATCTGCCCCCCAATTTTTTCAGAGTCACCGCTTCCCAGGATAGAGTCCCCCATCCTGTAAGTATGGGCTGCATTCTTTGTTACTAGATGTATACATTTACATTTAGTTCTACTAAAAGGCATGTTGTTTGCCTGAGCCCAGTTTACCAAAGGATCAAGATCACTCTGAATCAGTGATCTGCCCTCATTATTTACCACTCTCCCAATTTCTGTGTCATCTGCAAACTTTATCAGTAGTAATTTTTGTTTTCTTCCAGGTCATTGTTAACCATGTTAAATAGCATAGTGTCGAGAACCGATCTCTGCAGGACCCCATTGGAAACACACCCATTTGATGACGATTCCCTGTTTACAATAACTTTTTGAGACCTATCAGTTAGCCATTTTTTAATCCATTTAATGTGTGCCATGTTAATTTTATATCATTCTAGTTGTTTACTCAAAATGTCATACTGTACCATTTCAAATGGCTTACAGAAGCCTAATTATATTACGTCAACACTATTACCTTTATCAAACAAATCTAATAAAAAATGTACAGTTCGTTTTTCAGGATCTATTTTCCATAATCCCATGTAAATTTGCATTAATTACATTAATTATAATTCTTTATTATTTGAGTCCTGTATGAGCCGCCCCATTCTCTTGCTAGGTATCAGTGTCAGGCTGGCAGGCCTATAATTACCCCAGTCATCCTGCTTAACCTTTTGTTAAAAATTGTCACAACATTAGCTTTCTTTCATTCTTATGGAATTTCCCCAGTTCTTCAAGATATATTGAAAAAGCAACATTAACAGTTCAGTGAACTCCTCAGCCACCTCTTTTAAAACTCTTGGATGCAAATTATCTGGATCTGCTGATTTAAAAAAAATGTCTAACTTTAGTAGCTTATGTCTGATATCCTCCAGAGACACTAGTAGAATGGAAAGAGTGTTATCATCACCATAATGATGAGACTATATCATCTGTTTTTTCCTCAAATACTGAACAGAAATATTTGTTGTCTTTCCTGCATTATTATTGACAATTCTACCATCTCCATCTACTAATGGACCAGTGTCATTGTTGGGATTCTTTTTGTTCCTAATATACTTTAAAAATTTCTTTGTATTGTCCTTAACTCTCCAGACCATAGATTTCTTCTTGTGTCTCTCTATTTCAATCATTTTTAATCTTATCAATTTTCTAGTTCCTAGCTTCTGATTTATATTCATTACTATCAGCTTCCCCTTTCTTCCATTAATTATTCATATATTTTTATTTTTAATAGTTGCCTTCACTTCCCCTCTAAACCAGGTCATTTTTTTAACCAGCACAAACTTCTTCCTCAATTGTGGGATTGGGTAACTAGTAACGTGTTCTTAAATGATTCTCAATTACAATTCACATTTTTCTGATTAAATTCTTCCTCCCAACTGATTTGGCTCATAATAGTTTTCAGCTTTGTGAAACTGGCCCTATTAAAGTACCAAATATATACCTTACTGGTCTGGACTTTACACCTTTGCACCTTATAAATGTGATCAGGTCATGTACCGATGCTACCATTATTTTTTTTAGTTCTGTGATCAGTTCCTCTTTATCTGTTAGGACAAGGTCTAAAAAATAAATTCCCCTGCATTGGCTGCAACACTTTTTGAAGTAGGAAAATGTCATCTATAATGTTTAGAAATTCCAAGGATGATTTAGCACTGGCAGCATGAGACTCCTGTATATGTCACGGAAATTGAAGTTCCCTGTGATCATGCAGCATTTTTTCCCTACACATTACAGTTAGATGTGGAAGGAGTCAGTCATCCTGTTCTCTAGTGTGATTTGGTGGTCAGTAGCAGCAGGGCCGGCTCTAGCATTTTTGCCACCCCAAGCAGCAACAACAACAAAAAACTGCGATCGCGATCGGCAGCAGCTCTACCACCGCTTCATTCTAAGGTGGCAATTCGGTGGCAGGTCCTTGACTCCAAGAGGGAGTGACGGCCCCACCGCCGAATTGCCGCCGAACGGCCGAATGGCTGAACGTGCCGCCCCCCTCTTCATTGGCCGCCCCAGGCACCAGCTTGCTACGCTGGTGCCTGGAGCCGGCCCTGAGTAGCAGACACCAACTAATACCCCATCTTGTGCTTCCTCTGTTAGGACACTGATCCATAAGCATTCAAGTTTATTTTCTTTCAAGTTATCAGCCATTTTTGACTTACAGTGCTGCTTCCCCTCCCCTTTTGCTCACTTGATCCTTCCTAAATAGGTTAAAACCACTGACAAAGGGAAAAGGTGCTTCAGAGCAGCTGTCTATGGGATGTCACTGTGGCACTTTCTCAGGGAGCCCAAGATTCTGAGTCACCTTGTTTGCCTCATGCCTCAGCAACAGTGAGACTTGCTGGTGCTAAACTGAGTGTTCCCTGTCACTCCAGTCTGCTAGCCACCCAAACAATGTCCTCCGACTCTCTGTCAGCTTTTATTTTGCTTTATATGTTAATGTTAGGTGTACCCCAATCCCAGCCCCTGTCTCTAGACACTCACGGAAATTACCAAATTTGCTCTCTCCAAAGTGACAGTGTTGATACCAGTCTGTTTGGTTCAGCTGAAGATTCACACTTACTTAATATTGCAGCACTGAGATCAATTTACAATAAAACCAAGAATAAGTGTATTAATTAAGAACAGAGATTTCCTGCTGTAAGCTCTCTAATGTAGCTGCTCTAAACCGATGGAATAGAGCTCTCCCGTCTACTTAATTAATCCATCCCCAACAAGCAGCGGCAGCTATGTTGGTGGGAGATGCGCTACTGCCTACATAGCACTGTCCACACCGGCACTTAGATTGGTGTAACTTACGTCACTCAGGGGGGTGGCTTATTCACACCCCTGAGTGCCACAAATTATACGGACATAAGTGGTAGTGTAGACATAGCCTAAGAAACTAAACCTAACGTTATCAGGTTACGCTACACTCCTTTGTCTCAAACAGTTTCTCACCCTCAAAATCCCTTTTCAGAGTTTGCTGATTTTCAGTCAAGTTGGGATCCTGATTTTTACTTCTCTGTATAGTTCCCCAAAACACATTGTATTGGCCACAGAGACAAGACAAACCCCTCTGTGGTTTTAGTCTCCTGTGTCTTTCCATGCTGATTTCACATCCTCCCCCACCCCCATCAAGCTGGCTTTTACTGTTGACTTACATACAAATACAGCTCCCATTGTGTTTGGACTTTTGCACTGCCTGATTTACCTCAGAGACCTACATGGACAGATAAATCAACATTGTCTAGGAAAACTTGTTTATCAACCCAGTCTAGTTACATGGTTTAAACATCTTTTTAGAACACACATGCAACTTCTTAATTATCACCCAGACATACATTATACAATGCTTAAGTTGACCAGTATAATACAAGTTTTCATTAGATCTCATGCAACCTCTTTCCAGACAAATACTATGACAACAATGTGTTAGGTGTAATGAATTTGGCTGGCCTGATAGCAGTTGCAGTTGCAGGACAATGAGGCCTTTGCCAGTTGGCATTGACAGGCTTTTAGGGTCTCAGCCAATTTTGTCCTCCGTAGTTTAAGTGTAAGTGAAGGGTTTACAGATACAGGATATATAGTGTGTGAAGTAGATTGTTAAGCTTGTTTGCTTTTATTTTCAGAAGTTGTATTTATTTTAGATGGAGAGGATGAAAAAGATTTAATATGGTTTTAATGTGTGTTTTGTGAGCATTCTGCAATGGTTGGGTAATATGAACGCAATAAAAGGGAGCAATTCACTAAAATGTGTGCCTTCCATGGGTCAGGCATCTCTGAACTGGTCAGTATATAGTAAATCCCAATGCCATGCTCATTAAGTTCTCCCTTTCATCACTATGCACACAAATACTAAGATAGAAAGACAAACCATGGATGTGAATGTCTTCATGAAGACTGTTGTTTTCAATCAGCTGAACAACTGGGTTACAATGAGCACTGCACACCATGTCCCCACTAATCTTCCTCCTTGCCATCCATAGAATAGAGTATTTTCCTGAGGATGGAGTCTGCCATCCTTCAGAAGGGTTGCGTGGTTTTCTGAGAAGGTTGAAAAGAAATATAACAATAGAAAGATTCCTATCAGTTGAGTCTAAGCTTTCCCTTGTTATAAAAGGACCTCCTCTGGCATGAAAGTAGACTCTCAAAAGATGCTGTCAAAGCTGTGTCACATCTTTCCCAGACCAGGGAAAATGGATAGTTGTCAACCTTGACAACTGTACTCTAACCACACATTAGTTATGCTGGGGAGGGTGCCCAAACTGGGAAATAAGTTCTTTCCAAATTCCCTCAACAGGGGCCTGAGGGCTTGTCAAGTGGAAATTAACCAAGAGGAACAAAGACACAGGTGACGAAGGTTATAAAAAGATTCACATGGGGAACACTTAGAGATAGACACACACAAAAAGTGTGTGCAAGGGAGAGGAAGGGGATGGACTGGCCAACTTCAGAGAAGAAGAGTTGGGAGGAGAAGGCTCCTTGTTTCAGCACACAAGCAATGCACTGCAATAGATGGATGCTGGACAGTCCCAGACGACACTGACTTCATCCCAAAGAATGCTATGGAGTGGTGAGGAAACTGAGGCAAAGAAATGTATGTAGGATTTATTCTTTTTTATACATCTGTGTATTTCTTGTGTGTTTAAAGAAAACAATAATATGTTTGAATCCTGTGCAAAGTCTGAATGTTTTATGAGCTACATTTTATCACCCGGTCCCTGAGGGAGTTAAACTTGTAAGTCAGAACTGTAACCTTCAATGGGAGAGGGTGTGTTTCAGGTTTGGGGGGATTCTGCGGGGTCAGGGGACCCTGGCTCTAGGGACTGGGAAAGAGGGCCATGTGGTCTAAGCTTTCAGGAGGGGGCACTAGATAGATCGGCACTCTGCCTAGGGACCCCAAGACAGGGACAGTGCTTGGACTCTGTTCAGATCCTGAGGCTTAAAAGTGCCTGAGTCCCCTCACAGCAATCTGGTGAGTAGCTAAGAGGGGGTGCTTGACTGGAAAGGTGACAGTTTACAATGACATCAGTCATGGATATAATGGCATATGTGGGTATGATTGACTTTAAGAGAAGAGGTAGTCCTCCGTAGGGTGTAAAATAATCCTTTTCTGCTTCAATAAAATAGATGTGATATTTACAAACTGCCTTTTGGAACAGAAAATGTCAGTAAATCCTTTTAGAATAACGTCCCAGGAAGCACTATATAAAGGGGAAAATGACAGGTCTCTTTGCAGAAAGACTCTCTAAAACATTTTTGTTCTCTTTTCTCTGCCATTGAAATGTCAGTCTCCTAAGAGGTTAAGGATCAAGGGAAAAATAGCTTCTTGGAATTTTAAAAAAGGAAGGGTGTCCCCCTTCATTCTCAGGCTCAATCTCCCATTCAGTTTCAGAGCTAGACACTTCAAGTTGAGTGGTTGACAGCTGAAAACAAATCCTACACATACCCCTATTGCCGCTGTGACTTGTTGCTGACTGCTTTCAGGAAAGATGAAATGACCGAACATCAGAAACCCTCCTCAAACCAACAGAGCAGCAATCAGAATTCACAGCAGCTTGAGAGAGCCCTATCTACAGCACTGATTTAATGATTTATTACAGCTATTTCTATTAAACGAAATCTTTTCTATCCCTTCCAACAGACAAGACACTTTACTAGTTTAGCCGGCCCTAAGTCTGGATCCTGCATACATAGATAAATGAACAACTTTCTCCCTCTTTGAGCTCGAGAGGTAGAGCTGCTCTCATCCCCTGAAACACACAGACTGAAAAGGGGGATTGTCAAGGTCCTGTCAGTTCGGGGTCTAAATCCAGACCAATGAGGGGTTGTGCCACAGTCTACCCTGTAACCTTGGGTGCCTCACAATGCTTTGCTGCTGTAGATCCCAACCTGGGCCTCTCGCGACCAGCCTATCAGCATGCAGGTCACACCCTGAGTGTTTGTATATTAGACAGCCCTGGTTCAGCAGCTCTGACTGCAGCAGCCTGTTCACAGCCCCACTCGGGCTTCCACCAGCCTGGGTTACTATTTGCAGGGTGACCCCAGCCCCAAATGTTCCCCACATTGTGTGCTCTGCAATGTCCAGCACTTGCCTGGAGAGTTCAGAGAAATCATGTGGTTTGTTTGTTCCTCTAAAGACACAAAACACATCACAGCTCATTAACTTAACAGGGGTGAATACACCTTTCTCTTTAAACACGGCACTGAGTTGGTTTATAGTAAAATAAAACACATTTATTAACAATAGGGCATAGGTTAAGTGATGCTAAGTAAAAGGAATAAAGTTAGAAAAGGTTACAAGGAAATAAAAGTGAAAACACACATCTAAACATCTAAATCTTAATCTAGCAAGATACAGACTTTTTTCAAGATGGTTTCTCTGACCAGTCATTTTTCTTCCCAGCCATGGCTGACTTTCCCTCAGTCAGGACCTTCCACAAAAGTACAAGGTGCTGGCTTCCCTTATTTTCTTAGGTTAAAATATCTTTACCTAAGCAGGTTTCTCACCTATATTCTGTTCCAAAGACTTCAAACCTCCTCCCCCCCCTTGGGTGAAGGATCCTCCTCAGCTTGCAAGAGCTCTGGCCTCTTGTGTCTGTCTAATGATGGAAGCCAGATATGGCTTCTGTCCTTGTGTATATCTTCCAGAAATCAATGACCTTGCTTCAGGAGACCAGGAACATTCCTGTATGCCCAGCTTAGTGTCACAGGAATGAAGAGAGAAAACCTGTAAGGGCAAAAGCACTGCATTCCAAAACAGAAACACTTTGGCTTGTAGAAAGAGGGTCCTGGGGCTACATTTTCCTAGGCCCATGCAGGAGTATTTACCTACACCACACCCTGGAACTTTACCAAAGCCCAGCAGTGTGTGACAGAATCTGACATAACAATGAGCATATTTTGGTGCCTCAGATCACTAACTCTGTTAATCAAAACTTACCCTTCTCCCTCACCTTCCCAACTCTCCTTTGGACTTCTGCCATTTCCCCATAGCAGTCATTTTGCCCCTCTTTCCCTCCCCCTGCAATTCTCAACACTCATTTTCTAATATAAAAGCTAAACTGCAAATAGAGATCTCTTACTCTCAATTATTTCCCCCCCCCCCCCCGCCCAGTGAGCACTGAAAAATGGCCACAAAGCCACAGACTCCTGCTCATAGAGCTAGAAAGAGACAGACCAAATCCAAGGACAAAAGTCAGGATAAAAATCATTTAAAAGTATTTAAATACCAAAGTACATCCTGATGACAAACCACTCCGTGCTGAATACCTTATCCTTGCAGAAAAAGTGGTCACTCAATGTACGTTTTTAGTAGTAGCTGTAAAACTGAAATAAAAATAATATAAGGTTGAAAGTTTTACTATTGTCACCTATCCTACAATAAAATAGTTTTCTTAGCAGAAGGCTATATTACAATAACAAAATTCCTTTATTTAAAAAAGATAAGTGTAAACAAAATTTAAAACAAACAAGTCACATTATTTAAAGGAGTAAACCACGTATACCACAATTCTGTGCGCTAGAATAATATTTATTTTAGGAGCTGAAAAAGAGCTTCACAAATATCAATTACTAATATCTCACAATATCTTTATTATGTATTATCATATTCCTTTTACAACCATGCAAACTAAGAAACAGAGAGGGGAAGTGATTGCCCAAGTAGTAAATCAGTGGCAGAGGTGGGATTAAATTCCCAGAAACTTGACTCCCAGTTTCCTGCTTTTACCATTTGACAACAGTTCTTTTACTGAAAGATGTGTGTTCCTGGGATGTTAGTGCAATTTTTGGGTGGCTGCTTTGGATTTTGTGTCTCACAATGCCCATGTTGTACTTAATTAGCTCACAAATTTATATCTCCTCTGGTTTATTTCTTAAATGATCAAGGAGAGAAAATTAAAAAAAAAATCATACCCAGCTTGGGAAAGTAGTACTAGTACTGGAAACAAAATATGCATCATATGGGTCAATAATGAAATATATAGTTTAAAATGTTATTTGTTTTAATCATTTGTTTGTTTCAGCAATGAAAGATTTTAACTAAACCTAGCTGGAGGATGACAGTTCCATTTTCTGACAGATTTTCACAGTTTTGAACTTTATTTTCATTCTACACTGAAATGAAAATAATACCTTTCAAATGTTTCCATAAAACAGAACTGTGTCAAAGAGTCCATTTTTGGACAGAAAAGGACAGATTTTTGATTCAGGTAATTTTCTCTCTCACTGTCACTGTAAATGACCATCTACCGTGGGCCTCATAGAACCTTCTGTAGAAGGCTTTGTGGAATTTGATATGTCTCAGCAAAACATTTCAGCTTCAACAAAACATGGGTTTTAGACAAAAATTATTTTGTCAAAAATGTTACAACCTGCTCCGATTTTAATAATAAGACATTTCAAATATTGTTTAAGGTGAAACTATTTCAGAACTCTATACAGAATGGGACAATTATAGGATTATTTATATTTCTTAATTACTTATATGGCCCCTGTTATCACAGTATCTGAGCTCCTCACAATGTTTAATGTATTTTTCCTCACACAGCAGACAAGTGAGGTAGGAAAGTGCCATTATACTCATTTTATACAGAAGGAGAACTGAGGCACAAAGAGGCTAAAAGACATATTTTTAAAGGTATTTATGTGCCTAAAGATGCAAACAGGTGCCTAGTGGAAGTTTCTAAAGTCTGTGATTGAGAGACTATCAACTCGCTGCCCCAAGCAGCTTAAGTAGACAATTAATTTCAAGTACTATTGGCCTGGGCTGGATTTGAACCGATGAGACAGAGGTACTGTAGTGTAAATATTGGATTAACAATATAGTTCACAAAGAGAATCAGAAAGACACTGTGCTAACACCAATTTCCCAGTCACCTGTGTGTGTGTCTCTGTGTGTATGTGTACACATGCATACATATGAGTCCATACTTTTTCATTATGGTACATGTAGGATAAGTTTATATATTTTTCTGTATGATTGAAACAAGTTGTGAATGATGGATGAAATCCAAAATCTCAGCAAAGTGCCCATATAGTGCTATGCAGTTACTGATGTACTGTTTGCTGTGTGCTGACTGGTGTCAGATGTAATAAAATAAATCCCATTGAACAAAACCTGGTAGGCTCTGGGGTGAAAACTAGTCATCCAAGATGTTTTAAAAGGGACACAGTCAAGGTTACCAACTCTAAATATTGATCTACCTTGATAGCATGTCTCACCCTGAAAGATCTTCCCTTCAGGAGTCCATCAATATATTTCTTTTTCAAAGTGATCATTCCCCCAACTGGAAAAATAAGAAAGAAATGATATCCAGCATACAAATAACTTACTCCGAGGTGCTTAGTGAGCAAATTGCTTCATATACTACCTGCAGCATACACACTGTAGCCCTAATCCTGCAACTGAATCTGCACTCTTACATCGTTTTTGTGGTTTTAAAAATAAATGGGCTCTGCACAGGCACAGGAGTCTGCTAGCACAGATCTAGTTGCAGAATGGAGGTCTCTCTCTCTCTCTCTCTCTCTCTGAAGGCAAATTTACTGATATACTTTGCCACTGATCTCCCACACTGTCACTGACCTGTTAACATTTATTTCTCTGAAAAGGAATATTTTATCCTTTAGAAAGAAATGCAGTAATGGAACCTTTGACTGTAAATCTTTCCAGAAGGGATGACAAACATGGGGAAGTGATGGAAATGTCAAGGCAGTGTAAGCTAATAATTAGGCTTAACACTTTGTAAAGTGTCCCTTTAATGCATCTCAGTGAAGGGATGACCTGAAATATTTATTTATTTATTTGTTTATTTAATCGTTTATTTATTTATTACATTGGTGGCATTGAATATCTATTTGAGACTCCATATAGCTATCCAAGGAATGATTTTAGAAAATATCTTCTCCAAATTAATTTTTGTAACATAGCTTTTTTTTGCATGAGAGAAGGTGGAGAGAGAAGTTACAGATCTGGAGGGAAGCATTAGCCCTACCTGTAATTAATTACTTTTACTTTTGATAACAATAATTTAAAAAAACCCTCTGGCAACATGATAATAAAGCAGGAGGCCAATCATGCTGACTATTAATAGTAGGAAGGGATATGCCCTTTACACTAGTTCAAAGCTCAGAGATTCAAATCCTTGTAATACTTCTTGCTGTTTGTTCTTGGATTGTAATGATTCTGAATTTCTTAGTACCAGATCCTGCACTTCTTATTCAATGTCCTGGCTCAGAATTTGGAGTGCAATGAACACAATTTAGGAAAAGATGGGTGCAAAGATGTAGTCCTAATCCCAGACCATGCAGGTGCTGGTGCCAGATGTAAGGCAGATACACTCTTAGGCTGTCCTAATTTTGCCATCAGCCAATGACCCTTGGAAGTAGCTGGCTGTAAGAGTTCCATCCACATCCCTTTTCTCAGATCTGCAAAATGGGGATAATGATACTGACCTCCTTTCTAAAGCACTTTGAGATCTACTGATGCAAAGCGCTATATAAAGCTAGGCATTGTTATTATTAATTATTATTATCGTAATTATTGTTGTTATTTTTCTCATTCTATGGCAACACCTAGTGCAAAAAGGGATGAAGGGTGAACTTGCTGCTTTGGTAACTCTTCACCACTGGAGAATCACTCAGAGGTGGAGTAATCCTCAAGTGGCTGCTAAAATGGCTTTAGGGTTTTAATGAATGAACTAGGTGCAATGTGAATCTGAAGGTTTGGGATAGTAAAATCCACATCTCCAGGCGTGAAAGGTGCTTCAATCCATCAGTTTCTCTCACGGAATCAAGCACAAACTGTTCCAAAAAACACATGAAATAGGAGAAAGGACAGTAAGGAAAAATACTCAGACATTTTATAGTTTTACTTTCCATTGAAATCTTCATATCACATTTTCAGTTAGACCAACATGTGTTTTAAAGTTTGCACTTGGTGCAAGAAGGCACTAGGGAGAAAGGCTTTGCTTAGAGATGTTCAGAATGAGTTTGATCACAGTTCAAATACTGATGAACTAAGATTGTTTCTCGATTCACAAAGAGAATATTTTGGCATTCGCCCTGCTTTAAACAAGGAAAAACCCTTTGAGCCTAAATGGGACTGCAGCAAAGAGAGCAAACAAGATGCCAGTTTGTATTGTGAGAAGAACCTAACTTAAATCAAAAGTATCTTTAATTTATTTGGAAAAGATGGTGATTGAAAAAATGCCAGCGTTTTTCCTACAGGATGTGTGTGCCACATTTTCTCTTTCCACTCTGGGTAGTGCAGTGCTGTGATTTACCTCTTTATACCCATAGTAATTACAATTGAGGCTTAGCAAGCGTCAGACCTGTTTGAAGTACAGTTCAAGAAGCATAAGTATGTTTTTTTTAATAATCATTATATTCCTGTTTTGTAGCATGATTTTATTGTGAATAAGGATATGAAGAATTTGAATACAATGCTAAAGACAAATCTTGGTGTTTGGTATTTCAGATACACACTATTGAATTCAGACAAACAACCCAGAGATGCAGATGTCTAGCTGTAAACAAAACAAGTGTTCTACCCCTGTTAATAGTAGGCGGTTCTGAGCCTCATGAACTTTAAATATTTGTAGTGTTACTTTGTTATGAGTCAAGCAATGTGATGAGCTGTTCATGCTAAGGCAGTGGAAGGCAAGATTTTTGAGTGCACAAATTGGCACACTTTGAAATAGATACATTATTAAGAGCAAGTTATGAAGAAGCTAAAACAGCCTCGCAAGCACATTATATTTTTTTATAATTTTATTATAATTGGTGTTTGTTTGTTTTATTTAGCTCCTGTGGCTTGTTTCCAGTGCGCTAGGTTAGAGGTTAGAAGATTCTTAGATTTAATACTAGCCTTTCACCTTTGTTCCCCTATGTAATATTACACCGCTTTAAAATCAATTTGGCCCCCTTTTAAAAAATGATTAACATGCACTGTAGGCCACAAAGAAGGAAGACACTCATTGAAAAGTAAAACGCCATCTTCTGTTTCTGATGATTGTTATATGTATGACAATAATACCAAAATGTCCCTCTATGCTAGGCACTGTATATTCAAATACTAAGAGATGGTCCTTACTCCAATGCGCTTGTAATCTAAACAGATGAGCAAGGCAAAGGGTGTGAGGAAGGAATTATATGCACAGCTAAAAAAAAATCACTTCCATATTAACTAAACTACTATAATCTTCAGTAAACCTCAATTTAATGTGCAGGAATCATGTATGCAGTTGTGATGGGTAATCTGCTAACAGTGCACATATACTTTTTAATGTTTCTATTTATATCTATTCCAGTTCACTATGCACAGCTGCTCTCCCTGTTCAGGTGAAAATGAGCTGAAAGTGCTGGGAAGAGGGACCTGAATGACCAAAAGAAAGTGTGGCCTTAATCCCATTTTATGGGTCATATACATGTGTATCTAGTTCCAGGAATAGGGAGACAGGCTTTTAAACAAATACAGTTTCTAGAAAAATATGGGGGAAATGAAAGATAAGTCTTACATTTGATACAGATAGTAAAAAAAAAAAAAAAAAAGCATTAGCATGAGTCACAATAAATGGCAAACACTGTATATCTTATCAACAGATTCAGACACCCTATTAATGGTGGGGAGGGTTAGCTCAGTGGTTTGAGCATTGGCCTGCTAAACCCAGGGTTGTGAGTTCAATCCTTGAGGGGGCCACTTAGGGATCTGGGGCAAAATCAGTACTTGGTCCTGCTAGTGAAGGCAGGGGGCTGGACTTGATGACCTTTCAAGGTCCCTTCCAGTTCTAGGAGATAGGATATCTCCAATATAAAATTAATAGAGTGAGATATCTTTGTTATGACCATTAATTTATTTTTTTCCATTGTATGTAAGTACACATTGGTGTATTTTTGTTTCTAGTGATAAAACATGATTACTAGGGGCATGGGAGGGGTGATGGTAAACACTTTGAAATGCACTCTTTGGTTTTTGAGTACTAATGCAAAATCCTTGGACTTCCTAAGGGAGATTCCTCAGTGGTTAGAGACAAGTGGAAACTTCCGCAAACTCCACAGACTGCAGAGTAGCATTGGAGTTGTCCATCCCTATGCCAGAGAAGGGTGTGTGTGTGGAGTCATGTAATCCTTTCAGTGAATCTGGACTGTTTCAAATTGAAAATGGAACAAGCAAAATTGAGATAATAACTGTGCCAGATGGAGCATCATCTGTGAAAATTAATATTTAATACAGAGAAATTATCGAAAAATATGGGCCCTGTCTTTTTAAATTTAAGATAAAGGGAAATACTGACATTTGACTCTGAACTTTAGCCAGGAGAGAGAGTCATCCTGGGGGATATGGCTGAGACATCAAAAGCTATTTACATGTTAACAGAATCAGTATCAGAGAGGCCCTGCATTCAATGTGCACCAGTTGAAGTTCTCACGTGAGCTTGTAAAAGGTCCATGTCTCAGAAATACAAAAGTGGAGAGGCATACAATACTGAATAAATCTGAAACATGTATCTGTGTATTGGGATCAGAGAAGGAAATCAATCCATGTTGTTCAGTAAAGTATGCAACCTGTTCCTGGATATTACAACATTTCCAGGAGCCAGAAGACTTTCTTTACAAAGAATAGGCTAATGAACAACAGCAACAAATCAAAAGAAAAGAGAGCTAGCTAAAGGTATTAATCTTTGCTAACGTAGCACATTCATAGACATCTATATGATGGCATTCAAAGACAGTAACAAAAGGCAAGTGAGCAGTCACAGTCTTTACTGTGCATTTAGCCCTTTATCTTCTCTAAGGGTATGTCTACACTACAGGATTAATCCGAATTTAGATAATTCGAATTTGGGAAACAGGTTGTATAAATTCGATTGTGCGCGGCCACACTAAGCACATTAATTCGGTTTTTAACCACATTAATTCGGTGGTGTGCGGCCACACTACCCCATTACTTTAACCACAGTAATTCGGTGGTGTGCGGCCACACTAACCCTAATTCGAATTAACAAAATCGATTTAGGCGCTACTCCGCTCGTCGAGGTGGAGTACAGAAATCGATTTTAAGTGCCCTTTAATTCGAATTAACTGGCTCTGTAGTGTGGACGGGTGAAGGGTTAATTCGGATTAACGCAGCTAAATCCGAATTAAAGTCGTAGTGTAGACCAGGCCTAAGGCCTCTGCACATTGGCACTTCTCCTTTCCTATGCACGACCTCAGCTACAGTTAGTTTTCCTGCCTTAAGCCTTTTCACATGTTTTGTTTTGGGCCCATTCCCTTTCCTGCAAAGGTTCCTGAACAAAGGAAAACAGTAAAGCTGAGCAAAATTTGGAATTTCCATCCCATTGTAAATTCTGGCATTTCAATATTTATTTTCACCCCAAAGAGGTATGAGAAGTTGACATTGCAAAATATTTTGCAAAATAGAAATTCTGAAATATTACAATTTGCAAATGTCAGAACATTTTGTTTTGACATTTTTGATCAAAACAAAACATTTTGACATGCTTCAAACAAAAATATTTCATTTTGGTTTGTTGAACTGACCTGAAACACTTTATTTTGAGTCAGCTCAACATTAAACTGCATTTCCGCATTGTGGTGCTTTGCTTCATGGGGGTTGTCGTTCAGGAGCCTGATGCTCCCTTTCTCCCCTTTGGGCCGGGATCTCTGTCTGGTCAGACTGCATTTTCCATGTAGTCCTGGGACTTCCAAGATGCATCAAACAACTTGATCACAGGAAAATCTGCATTGAATTATGGGAGATATAGTCCTTCAGGGACCCAGGCCCATAGGAAAGAATGTGGGCCTGAAATACAACTCCCATAGAAATATGCGCTGATAGGGAAATACAGGTTAATGTTTTGTTGAACTGATTCAAAACAAAACTTGTCAGGTCAGTTCAACAAAATGAAATATTCTATTTCAGGTCAAATTGAAATTGACAGTTACCTGGGCGGCAAGCGGGAGCTCCCTGGCTCCCACCGGCATGTCCCTGCAGCTCCTAGGCGGAGGGGCCAGGAGGCTCTGCATACTGCCCACGCCCGCAGGCGCTGCCCTCGCAGCTCCCATTGTCCAGGGACATGTAGGTTGGAGCCATATAGGGAGCCTGCCAGCCCCACCAACCCTCCTCCCACCAGCACCAGCGGGGGTCCTCGGACAGCACCCGCAGTGCCCCTGGACCACCCCCACAGCACCCGCACTGCCCCTGAACTGCCTCCCCCCCCAAAGCACCCGCAGCCCCCCATCCCAAGTTTTAGTTAGGGATATATAGTAAAAGTCATGGACAGTTCACCGGCCATGAATTTTTGTTTACTGCCCGTGACCTGTCCAAGATGTTTACTAAAAATACCCATGACTAAAATGTAGCCTTACACATAAGCAAGAGTCCTTGGTGGTAAATGGGACTGTGTCAAATAGTCACAATGAAATCAGAAAGCCTTCTCATTTGAAATGTTCACATTTACTTGATGGGCCTTCATGATATTATTAAAACATTGCAATATACTTCAAAGGCACTTATGTTTTACTGTACCTTTTACAGTGGTGTGGAAATACTGCCTACTAAGAATAGTTATATATCTTCCCATCTGAAATATAACATTCATATTTAATTCGAATCTCCTTTTGTCTTTTGGGCTTAGTTTGTTTTCAATAGTAGTATATCTTTCAGGAGTGATATAAATGGGACAGGAGTTTCTTGAATGTTTCAAAAATGACTAAAACCAAACTTATGGTTGTAATGCGTCTTTGATAGGGATTTAAAGTTTTTTCCCCTATAGTAACAAATAGGCTTGGAAAACCTGATAGTTCAAGTGTTTTGAATGATAGAAATGATGGGCTAAATTTTGTCCTCCGCTTTCTTAGGGGAGAAGGCATAAGAAAGGTCCTTTTCACCTTGTACTAGTAGAAGGGTATGATTCCTTCATAGTCCCTAAGATAATACTAGGAGAGATGGGCTTCTAATGCCCTTGCCTACTCGCCACATAACCAAATGGGAATGGACTAAGGGTTAGGGCCTTGTTTGGCACCCCGCTGCTGGTACATATGGGACCTGATCCGAGGCCTTCTGAGGTCAAAGATAGTCTTTCCATTCATTTCAATGGGCTTTTGATTAGACTACGTTACAGAAAGCAGCAAGAGCTATGCAGTAAATGCTATTAGAGGAACAACAAGGTGAACTCCAATGTGCATCACCTGTCCCACCATGAGGATGTCTGCCCTAGCCAACAGAAATCTTTTTTCAGAGAACACATTAAGGAGAGTCTCTGTTCACCTTGTTATGTTGGTTGGAGCAGGGTTTATCCCTATATAATTATTTATAATCCACCATCTGTGTCATTTTTTAAAAATACTGGTTTTAATTTCACAATATTATATATTATCAATACAATTCAACTGAGTACAATAAGGTACACAAGCTATAATGATTGTTTATAAGTCAGTATTCTGTAACATTAAATGTAAAATTTATAAGACAAATATGGTTAATAACAGTAAAAAAGTCTCTTTATTGATTGCCAGTAAATAATTCATCTTGAAATATCATTCCTCATTTCTTTTTATTATCCTTTTTCCCCCTCTGGTTACTCAGGAGATAGATTCTATATCTTTTTGAAATGTATAAAGTTGGTTAAAGAGGGAGCTGGAAGATTCAGCGATACATCTGTCTATAGGGAGGAGGGAGAGGCCGTCATGGATCTGTTTTCAGGGAACAGAGATGAATACATTAGGGAAGGGGAGAAATTATGTGTGAAGGCTTACAGAAAAAGGAGCGTCTAACCCACATATTTACAACAACCTCTAGATTACCTTTACTAAAAGACTCTAGGCTACTTTCTACCTCAAAACATTTAAGTTTTCAGACCACAAAGTGAAGGGAACTTTGTATACCTGTACCCCGATATAACGCTGTCCTCAGGAGCCAAAAAATCTTACTGTGTTATAGGTGAAACTGCGTTATATCGAACTGGCTTTGATCCACCGGAGAGCCCACCCTCTTCCCCCCCCCCCCGGAGCCGCTGCTTTACCACGTTATATCCAAATTCGTGTTATATCGGGTCACATTATATAGGGGTAGAGGTGTATTTCTTGCCACGCACATGATAACAAGTGAGGAAGAATAGCAACCAGAAGTAGAAGAGAAGAAGGAACAAAAAGAAGAGGAAATGTGGATGTAATTTCCTAGCAAAGCCAGGCCCAGAATGTGAATGAGCTGCAACACTGAGCCATCCAAGAAAACAATTCTGAACCTGAACGTGACAGATCAAGTGGCACCCAACCACATGGGTGCCTTTGAAAGGTCTGGCAACCACACAGAATACAGAATTAGGAAAGAAGATGAGCCGTTCAGATTTGGATTATTTTTGTTGGAGCAGGTGGAATAATTACATGGAACAGTCACCCTACTTCCAGAACCCTCTGGAGCTTATAGTTATAAGCACATCACTGTACTCTTCCAGCTGTATTCATCTCAGAGTGGGGATCCTGTAAATATGTCAGTCATTCTCCCAGTTGACGGGAGATAACCCAGGTGCCAAGTCCACCCACTTCCACTCCTCAATGGAAGTAAATAGAAGGAGTGTTGGTAGGGACCATCTTAATACTGATTCCAAATTCCCTTCCCTTTCCAATGAAGAGTAGGAGGAGGTGGATTTGGGGCTAGCTTATTTCCCTCAGCACTGGGAATGGGTACCCATTTTGACAGGCTTCTGGGTAATCAATGAATTAATCACAGAAGTGCTGATGGTGACTGGAGAGAGGGGGACCGTGGCTGCAGAAAATGGAACTGAACAGAGATGTCCATAGCTGGGGACTGAAAGAAGACAGATGTCTGGACAGAGGTGAGCAGCTAGGACATAAGGCTGAGACTAGGGGAGAGGGAAGGAGCAGGACTAAGATGGAGGGATAAGCAGATTTTGGAGAGAGGGAACCAGAACACTGGTTAGAAAAGAAAATAATTTATAATGAAGGGGAAAATTAAGGGAGTGAGGAATGAGAGGCAGATTTGGAAGGTTGAAGGAGACAAAAATTATTGTGGGTGAGAAGATAAGAGATTAAGAAGGGAAGACTAAGGGAGTAGACAGATGTTAGGGTCCCACTTCATCAATTTACTTAAGAATGTGTGTAATTGTAAGCATATGTGTAGTCCCATTCATTTCAAAAGGAATATTGTGCTTAAAGTTAAACATATGCTTAAATATCTCACTGAATCAGGACGTCAAAGAACACGAGAAAAGAAAAGAGAGAACAATGAAGGCAAAGGGGATCAAGAGAGGCTAGAGGGAAAGAATTTAAAATGTGGATCAAAGTAGCAATTGGCAGTAGTAGGAAATGGGTAAGAGAGACAAATTTTACAAATTCATAATATGTACGTACTTAAAGTTATTAGAGCTAGCTATGACACTCAAGTTTCCCAGACATGAAGAAGAGCTCTGTGTAAGCTTAAGAGGTTGTCTGTCTCACCATCAGAAGTTGGTCCAATAAAAGATATTACCTGACCCACCTGTCTCAATTCTGAAGAGTCAGGCAGACATTCTTGATGACCTTTTTTTTTAGATGGGGTAAAGGAAATAAAATTAAATGTGTGGGAGTCAGGGAGCTGGAGCTTTGATTTTTTTCTTAGTTTTTAATTGACACTTGAGAATTAAGAATATTCTGTGTAATAATCTCTACAAAGTATTATAATAATTAGATTAGGAAGAACACACCAATGGCAAATTTCTCATCTGCAGCAGTCTTTATGCATGTTATGAAAGCAAGACTGACACATTAGTGCTGACTTTGTCTTTTATATTTAAGCTACAGTGCTAGAGTAAATTGCTATATGACTAAACCTGTGAGAGGCACTGTTTCCCTATATTTGAACACACACTACTTCAGTTTTCACAGAGGCTCTTCTGTTCAAGAGCTAGTCCTTTGACAGAAAAATGCAGCCCATCTAGCCCTGCCTTTCTCCACTTTGTAAGTCCTTTTGAGCTTTATGAGCATTAAAGCAGGTCTCATACTGATAACAAAGGTTAAGGCAATCATCTCTTTCCTTTTGCAGATAAGGACTTGAAAACTGCCTTTGCAGTCTCTTTTCAGTGCCACACAGAGCGGAGATTTCTGCAGCCTGCCATTTTTCTTAGTTTCAACTGTATTTATCAAATGGGAACACATGTATATACTAGGTAAGCAAACATTTGCTTTCCTTTGAAGAAGGGTTAGTCTTTCTCTTGTTTTGGTGCCGGCATGCATGGACAAAACTAATCAGGAAATAAAAGGCTTGATGAAAGAGCTTAATCATTCCGGCTGCCATTGAACTATAAAACACGCATATCCTTAGTCACAGCCTTTTGTGCTTAGTCCTAGTCCCCTGCAGAGGGAAGGATGTAATTGTGGGCATTTTTCTGAAACAACACAAGCGGCACTGTGGTATAGCTACTTGAAATTACGAGGTAGCAACATGCAGAATATTGTGATTGTTACACTGGATTAGGAAGCAATTTGAAATTAACCAGACATTTAGGAAACCCTTATGTCAGTAACTCTGCCAAGCCAACCTTTGTATGGAAGAGAGAGCTAAAATCTTGAACCACAACTAACCTTGACGCATTGAGATTGGAACTTTGTGAAACATTCATATCTGATATATCTTTGCCTTCTAGATGTGATGTGTTTGGCTGCTCAGGAACCTAAACCCAACGTGTCTGAAAAGTCTGTGAATATCATGTTCAGACTTTTGCCCTCTGATCTGTTCACTCACCATTCTCCCCCCACCAAATCTCCAAGCAAACCAGGAAGGCATGGTTAGCTTCCAGAATTTGGAAACCAAATTACAGGGTTTATTTCTTGAACATCATCATGGAATAAATACTTTCATAGAGCTCCAATTAAAAGAGCGTTTCAGAATAAAAAGTATAAGTTTAAGAAGTATACTTCAAACAGATATGAATTTGAAATAACGTTAAATATGATAGGTTTCAGAGTAGCAGCCGTGTTAGTCTGTATCCGCAAAAATAACAGGAGTACTTGTGGCACCTTAGAGACTAACAAATTTATTAGAGCATAAGCTTTCGTGGGCTACAACCCACTTCTTCGGATGGGTCATATCCTCAACTGGAGTAAATTGGAATAACTCCATTGAAGTCAATACAGCTACCCAAATCACAACAGCTGAGAATCTGGCCCAGTAAAGCTTAAGTATTATCCTTTTTTATTTATGTTCTAACAATACATATCATCCTTTAATACGTGTCTGAAAGCACAGGTGCCAACTTTCTGATTTCTCTGGGGCTGCTTGACCCCAATTCCACCTCAGGCCCCTCCCCTACTCCACTCCTTCCCCCAAAGCCCTGCCTCCACCCTGCCTCTTCCTGCCCCGGCTCCCCACCTACCCCACCTCCTCCCACCCCCTCGTGTGAGTGTGCTCCGCCCTCGCTCCGCCTCTTCCTGCTCCTGCTGAACAGCTGATCAGCAGCAGGCAGGAGGCACTGGGGGTGTGTGAGAGGAGCTGTTCGGCAGGGCCTGCCAGTGGGTGCTGAGCACC
>NW_020664373.1:305647-357716 GCF_002925995.2 Terrapene triunguis
GAACCTGCCGCGTCAGCAGGTAAATAAACTGGCCCGGCCTGCTAGGGTGCTTACCCCGGCGAGCCGCGTGCCAAACGTTGCCGACCCCTGGTCTACACTAATTCTTAACCATACATTAACAATTTTCTAACCTGGGCTTGAACCTGGGGCACTGGTGTCCACACTGCAGCACACAGACCTGATTCAAATCAATCATATCCCAGAATCCCTAGTACCTCCTGAAATGTGGCTGGTGGACATTTCAGCAGTATTTTCTGAGCCACCAAAGGTACTTGACAGACTTTATGATGGAACAGAGGGAGGAGGGCTGGCAGAGAAGAAAGAGTACTCTGGCATGGCAGATTCACATTGGTTGATGCTGCTCAGAACATTGGATATAGCTGCTGAGGCTCCCTGCATAGACCAGCACCTCTAGGGCAGGGCCACAGGCACAGACTGGTGGGATCATATCGTTATTCAGAACTGGGATGACCAGCAGTGGGTCCAGAACTTTCTGTAGCTCTGTGAGTAGCTTGCCCTAACCTGCCAGCAAATGAGATCATCCTTTCCAATCCAGAAGTGGGTTGCTATAGCCATCTGGCAGATGGATATCCCAGACTGCTACAAGTCTGTTGGCAATCCCTTTGGCATTGGAAAGTCGACTGAGGGTAAGGTGGTTCCAGAGGTTTCTGAGGTAATTGGGTGTGTGGTTTACCCCAAGGTTGTGGGCATTAAAGACATTCCTGAGATAATTGCTGGTTTTGATGGAATGGGGTTTCATTGATGGGACTCACATGCATTTAGTTTGCCCTCCTCAAGGAGTACATCAATATATAAACCACAAATAGACCTACTCCATTGCTATGCAGGCCCCTGTGGACCACAGAGGCTGATTTATGAATGTCAATGTGGGCTGCAGTGGAAAAGGTCATGATGCCAGAGTTTTTCACCAATTGGGAGTCTACATTCATGGTCAGGCTGGGACACTATTCCCACCAAATGACATTGTCATAAATGGAGTTACTGTCCTCAGTGCTATTCTGGGGGACCCCTTTTGCCTTGGCTTATGAAACTGTATCCTGATTTCAGAGGCCCTGGCAAAAGAAGTTTTAATTACTCTCTCAGCAGGTATAGAATGGTTGTTGAATATGCTTTTGTGTGATTGAAATCCTGTTGCAGATTTCTACAGACCCATTTGGATGCCAGTGTCATCAATGCTGTCCACATTATTGTGGCTTGCTGTGCTCTTTACAATGTTTGTAAAACTGGAGGTGAGCCACTTCCTCCTGAATGGACCTATGACAGCAAAGGGCTGCTGAATCAGTATGCTCAAATGCACCTACCACAGCAGGAGCTGGATGTACCTGGGCAACAGAAGTCATGGGTGCTCTGTGTTCCAACCTTATGGACTTGCATGACCCAGTGAAAGAGGCAGAATAGTACCTGTAAGTACTACAATGCTTGGAGGAGGGGTCAGTGCTGGGAGGGGCAGGGGCTTGATTGCCATGCAAGATACTTATGAATGACATGATTAATGATGAACTGGGGGAGAGGGGGGATGAATCACATTGTGGATTCATATTAGGAAGATTCTGAAGTGTGAATCGCTGTGCCTAACTATATAGAAGAATAGTGTTTGCTTAGTAATAAATTATTGCTCCTGATCATGTTTTTAGTTTTATTATCTCAAATCATGATTATATGATGGGCTGCAATGATAGCAATAAACGTTCTTGATCACATAAAAGGCTTTATTTGTAAATATGTGTTTTAACAGTACTACAGTCACCCATAGCTAGGCAGGCCAGCTGCCATTACAACATTCAGTACAAGTAAGAGAAGAACATTTCCAAAACAAAACAAATAACATACAGGAAACAGTGCAACTCCCACACAAACCCCCTACCACTGGCCCCACGTCCTCCTTTCCCTTCTTTCCCTACTTGGTGTGGAAGAGGGGGTGGAGGTATCCACAGGAGAGGAGTTCAGAAAGGAAGGCTACATGGGGTTTAGTTGCCCTGCCCACCCACTCATTTACTAATAACTGCATGAGCCACCCTGACATGGAGTTGTCCCAATTATTTCTGGACTGAGGGTACATTGCTGGGGGAGGGGGAGGAGGAGAAGAGATCAGGCCATGCTGTAGAAGAAGTAACAGGAGCTGATACCTTCCAGCCATGATGGAGATGAATTGCTCAAACATTTCTCTCTGTTGAGCTCAGTCCTCCTCCCTTAGTCCCCATTCCTGTTCTAAGAACTGCATTGCAAGTGCCTTCTCCCTCGCTGAAATCCTGTTCACCAGCTGTGCAGTGAGCCTCAGCCTTTCCTCCTGCCTTTTGGCGTGCTCCTTCTCCTTCTCCTTAAGTCCCTCTGCTCTGGTACTGGACCTGCTTGTTGGCCCTCTCAAGAATTTTGACCATAACTTCATCATGGAACCTCTTCTGCTTGGAACATTCCGGGAAGGTACATTGGGCCGGGGTGGAAGGATGCATCAGTCTATAGATTCTTTCTGGACACAGCCTGAAGTTATAGAACTATAGCAACGATGGTAAACTTAAAATTACAAGTTGTTTCTGTTTTATAAAAGTTGCATAACTTCTTGGGTTGGTTGTGGGCAGGGGAGGGCAAGTGGCCTTGCTACAAAAGGCTTTTCCTATCATTTCAGGCCTTTCACATTTTGGAGGCCATAACTGTTCTTTTGGTACCCTACTGGCAAAGAGAGATGTTATTCCAAGCTGCTGGTGGGAAACATGCAGTGTATGCAGCTGAAGTATTTAAATGTATAGTGACTGAACAGCACATCTATCAGGGGAGTGGACTTGTCAGCTACCAAGCTGGCCCTGGAAAATATATCTTTCCCTGGAACGTGACTACCTATCCAGAGTTCCTATTTCAGGAAAAGTTTGCAGCTATCAGCACCCCAGATAGAGTCAGAATCCATGAGGGAATCAACAGGATGCTGTGTTAGCTTACACATGACTCTGTTATGGCTGCACACAAACACACCAAACTCCACTCCTGCCCATGGCACATTTCTGGACAAAAGTTGACATCCCAGTCAGACTTGGGAGAAATGATTTTGTCACTCATGGACTGCATGGACTACATCTAATTGAAATTTCACTGTTCCCATTTGGCTCTGCAGATCATTAAGTGATTACAGAGTGGCAAACTTAAAGCCATTATTACTTTAAGGAAAACAGGAATGACCCTAGCAAAAATCAATGCCTTTCCAGTAATAATACTCTTTAAAGCTGTTCTTTGTTGTTTGCATTTCCTGCTCACCACTTTGAACTCCTCATGGTGGAAGAAAGGGGTGATGCCAAGACACTGGGATATGAACCGCCATTAGCAGATACATGCTGGTTGACGGGGCGTCTCATAAAATTTGCAATGGTTCTTACAGCAGAAATCCCTCCCGTTACTGTAGTAATGAAATTTAATTGGAGTCACAAACTTACCAGGCTTGGGGCAGCTTCTATCTTCCCCAGGTTTGCTGCAGGCTTTGCCATGGGGTGTTCTGGAGGGAGGGGGACAATCAAATAGCTCCTCCAAGTATGGACCCAAATTTGCTGCTGATCCTGTTCCACATCATACTCTGGGACCGGCTGCAACAACAGAGTCACTTCATGGCCTTCACTTGGAGCCTGCAGCTGGCCTGCATCAGTCTCCATGCTGGATTCAGGGGGCAGCAGGGCACCATCCTAGATGACTAGGTCATCATGCACCATGGTTGGCTTCAAGCTGGGTGGTGCCCAATACCCAGTCAAAATCCTCATAAAATGGACAAAAGGTCAGCCAGTTGCCAGAGGTGCAGTTCTGGTCCCTGGTCTTCTGGTACTTGCTCTCCAGTCTCTTAATTTGCTCCTTGCACTGCTCACCAGTTTGGAAAATTTGCAAAGTTGCCAGTTTTTTAGCTATCTGCTAATATGTGTGGCCATGCCTGGTATTTTGCTAATGTGCACTTTTTTCTGGCCTCACACTGGAAATTCACCAAAATGTTGCTCTGCTCCTGTGACCGTGAGGCAGCATGCTTTGCAAAAGCTTGTTCTGATCAGTCTCCATTGCAAACACAGGAGGCTCTTTGATGGTGTATTTGCAGCTTAGTGAGCAGAAGACAATGGAAAGGTTAACACTGATGCACTGAGCTGCTGCTATATGCCAAGGGGGTTAGCTTTCATTTTCAATTGAATTGATTGGAGATTGTTGGGATAGAGAGGACAAAGGAAGTTGGCCCATGGGATTGTGGGATACTTTTGGTGGATTCCCAGGACACGAGTCAAGTGCTGCTGCATCTACACTGCAATGTAATAGGGCTCAAACCCTGGGTCACAGCTTGACCCAGGCTTGGACTCTCCATACCCACAGGCTCTTAGGACCCTAGGTCCAAGACCAAGTCTGAGAGATTTCTACATAGATGGAAGGAGGTTGTGGACTCAGGCTTGAGTCTGAGTCTGGGCTTACACTGGAGTGTACCCAAAAGGGCCCTTACAATCAATCTTCTTTAGCAATGATTGGCTTTAACTATTGTTATTTTCCACTAAATGGCTACAAAAGGTTTTTTTTGTTCTAAAACCATTTTTTATATACAGGTTTCTAATTGAATTGGGGCAGCCTAGTAAACTACATTAGTTTAATAACTAAAACAAAACAACAGGATGGGATTGTGGTTTGGTATATATAAATTCAGCTACCCTGACCCTACATAAGACTACCATGTAACTACTCTTAGATTAAATACACTGTATCTGGTGTGTGTGTTGACAGGTTTCAGAGTGGTAGCCGTGTTAGTCTGTATCCGATGAAGTGGGTTCTAGCCCACGAAAGCTTATGCCCAAATAAATTTGTTAGTCTCTAAGGTGCCACAAGGACTCCTTGTTGTTTTTGATGTGTGTGTGTGTGTGTGTGTGTGTGTGTGTGTGTGTGTTTGGGCTTGGGAATGGAAAGGCCATACTGTTTCTCCTGTGTTATTTGGAGATTGGGCCATTGTCATTGCCACTAAGTACCAATTCTTGAGGTCCTTATTCAGTTTCAATTCACTTCTTCTTACATAGTCAAACTCCCACAGAAGTCAATTAGATCCATCTAGCTATATCACTTAGATATATTGTGAGAAATGTTGTGCCCTGTGCAACACAGCTAGGTCAACCTAACCTCGATTGTAGACACAGATAGGCCAATGGAAGAATTATTTTGTCAACTTAACGACCACTTCTCAGAGAGGTGGGTTAATTATATTGACAGAAAAAACCCTTTCGTGGATGTAGGAAGCGTCCACACTATGTTGTTACAACAGCACAGTTGCAGCCCTGTAACTGCTGTTGTGTACATATACCCTTAGTAAGCATTAAGTAAATATAGAGTAAGGACCTCACAATTTTGCCCTAAATGACAACACAATCTTAATTCCTTTAATTTCTTTAGTTGCAGATGAAAATTCCTTTGCGTATGCAAAGGTACAGTGCTAATGGATAGAAATAAAACCTTGATAACAACACTTTAAACACATTTTTATTCACATAAATCTAATGCAGTAATAATATTTACTAACCATACAATACTTTTTCAATTATTATGAAAAAGTAACTGCAATAATATATATTGAATATTTCATAATGTTATGATGTGAAATTATTTAAAAAAAAAGATTTAATTGTAGAGTTTTCTTTCTGTTTTTTATTCTCTCTCCCTGTCTTGGTGTAGGTACATCCATCTCGGGGTGTCGGATCATGTGTGGTGAGAAAGAAGGGAAAAGACTGGCTGGCGCAGGCACATGGCAGCCCCCCACCCCACCCCTGGGAGGCGATTCCGAGTCGACTCCGAGCAGGGGCTTATCCTTGCTGGATCTCCTGAGCAGCAGCCTGGGGGGACTTGGGTGAGTGTCCTGCTGAGGGGTCTGGGGAGGGAACCCCTCCTCTCCCCTCCCTGTCCCCTCCCCCTCCTCTTCCTCTCACTCCCCTTCCTCCCCTGGAGCTCGCTGCTGCTGGCAGGGAGAGGGCTGGGTGGAGACCTCCTCTCTGGCCCCCCGCCCCAGCCCCAGGGCAGCCTGCCTGCTGCACCCCAAACTCCTCATTCACAGCCCAACCCCATGACCCACAACCTCTCCCGCACCCCAACCCTCTGTCCCAGCCCAGAGCCTGCACCCAGCACCCAAACTCCGTCCCAGAGCCCACACCCCTCCCACACCCAAAATTCCTCCCAGAGCCTGCACCTCAAACCCACTCCAACTCCCAAACTCCCTCCCAGAGTCTTAGGCAGGTGTGTGTGTGTAGGGGGGGGGGCAGGACTTGAACCCGTTCTGGGCACCACCAAAAATTATACAAACCTGCCACCCCTGCTCAGATCCGCTTGATGCTTTAGGCAAGAGAAGCTTGAGTCATAAGACTCAGATCTCCAGTCCCACCTGGATCACGCTGGATATGAACATTGGACTGTAACCTATGGACTAATTCTGAAAGAACTCTTTGCAACTACTAAGCTCAACATCTCTACTATGAATCTGATCTCAGAACTGTACTCATGTACAGCAGAGGGGTGGGGCAGCTGCCAGAGGAGCAAGCAGGCTAGAGAAGGGACTTTTGAACCAACAGGCTGAAAAGCCTACAGAAACCAGAGGAGGTTGGAAGGAGTTCTGGGCATGGCCAGAGTCAGTGGGTCCTGATTCTGCCTGTCGAGATTATGGGCCCTGAGCTGAAACCCAGTGGAGTGGGAGGGCTTGGTTTCCCCTACCTATTCTCTGAGAGTCTTAAGAACAGAAGGGGGTTTTGAGACCCCGTGGGCACCAGGAACTTACTGGCAGCTCCACTAGACCAAGCAAACGTAGGTACAATGCTCCACCTGGTCACAGGGTGTACTGTTGCACCAACACACCAGCCCGCACATCCACATTTTAAAAAGTATGTTGAAAAATTGGGGAGGATGCAGTAAAGAACCACAAAGATGAGTCAAGGGCTGGAGAAAATTCCATACAGGGATAGATTTATAGAGTTCAGTCTGTTTAGCTTATCAAAAAGATTAATAGGTGACTTGATTATAAGTACCTTAATGGGGAGAAAATACTGGGTACCAAAGGTCTCTTTAATCTAGCAGAGAACAATATAACAAGAAGTTATTGCTGGAAGTCAAAGCCAGACAAATTCAAATTAGTAGTAAGGCACACATATTAAACAGTGAGGGCAATTAACAATTCCACCAAGGTAAGTGGTGGATTCTCCATCTCTTAACGGAGTTTTTGGGTGAAAACTGGATAAGTTTCTGAAAGATATGCTTTAGTCACACACAAGTTTTTGGCTCAATGCACAGGTAACTGAGTGAAATTCTTTGGCTTCTGATATAAAGGAGGTCAGATTAGTTAATTTAATGGTCCCTTCTTGCCTTAAAATCTACATATATATGAAGCCATGCAAGTCTTTATAGTGAACAATACTGATGTCTGGATCAAAGCCAGCCAATCACACTTCATACAGAAAAGCACATCCCAACTGGCTGCCCTGGAATTCAGGGATAAAATTAATCACTTCTGAGATATGATATTAATCAGTTTTTAGGAGCTAAGCAATAGCTTTTTTTTCAGAACTGTAAATTTTCCTCATCTCACAAACTATTTTAAAAGGGAAACAAAAAGCATACATCATCTATAATGGAAAGATTTCCAGTTACATTGAAGCCATTCATGGTATATGTAGCAAACATATAGTGAAACAAGTATGGGAGTTTATTTATTAGATAACTTCTTGTCTTAAGAGACGGTCCCAAAGTATCCCCAAATATACTGTGTACAGTTCTGCTCCACCTTTTCTAGGACACTCCTCCATTAAAGAACTGAGTTTTATTGATCTCCTGAGCAATCACTTTACTGGATTGACTTAACGTTTTTGTGAGCATCAAAATTTATTGCCCCTCAAGATCATTATCTCTAGTCATGGGTCAATAAATCTTGATATTCAGCTCAATGAAAGGCACTATTTTCTTATGATAGTAACAGGGAGATGGGCTAGCAGAGGAGAAAGGCCAGAAAATGAGAGTAACATGTTTTTTTGTAAAACAGAAATTGTAAATTCAGATTCAGAAAGGTACTTAAGCTCATGCTTAACTTTTATCATGGGATCACTCCCAGTAACTTAAATGGGAATAGTCCCATGATTAAAGTTAGGCATATGCTTAAGTACCTTGCTGAATTGTTTCCTAAGATATTAACCAAACCAGGCTATAGCTTATATGTGTAAGCAGTATGTTTAACTTGCATTCGAGAGTCCAGCAAATTTTAAAAGTACCTTGTTTCTTTATACCCACAAACAAAGTAAAATCTATAAACTGTTCAATAATAGTACTACTTGCAAATAGATGGATCTCTATAGTTTAAAAAATATGTATTTGTGTTATAGTAGTATCTAGAGGCCCCAACCAAGATTATGTGCCCATTGTACTAGGTATTTGTAAATCGGAGGCTTGCCCCTTTAAGGGCTAGAGGACTGGGTTCAGCCAACCCTACTGACCGCAGAAGCACATCTGAGCAGGGATCATCTGATTCCCTATCAAGAGTAGAATAAAGTGGA
The DNA here is from genome assembly GCF_002925995.2 of Terrapene triunguis. Lineage (NCBI taxonomy): Eukaryota > Metazoa > Chordata > Testudines > Emydidae > Terrapene > Terrapene triunguis. The sequence goes on from NW_020664373.1 coordinate 314,182, forward strand.
AGTGAGTGGAGGGAGGGGAGGGCTGAGAGAGTTGGAGGAACTGTAGAGAAATAAAGGACCTACCCAGGACAGGAGGCTGGCAATAGCCCCGGAGGAAATATACGCAGGGCAGATACTAACAACAGCAGAATAATTATCTAATGTTCTTATTTGCATTTTGTTTTGTTGGTTTTTGGAGAATAAATAAAGCCCTGCAAGACTGATCTGTGTGGAGCTTAGTTGGGGAGTCCTGAAGAGGGGGGAAATTGATGGCAGGCGTCCTGCAGAGTGACCCCAGACCATGATGGGGTGCCCTGGAGGAGGCCACCCTATGACATCAGTGTGAAATATATACACTAAGAGACAGTCATTAGTCAAGATCAGAGAGAACTATGAGGAACTTCAGAAGCCGATGCAAACTAGGTAAATGGAAACTTGATGGCAAATGAATCCAATGTTGATAAATACAAAGCAATGCGTATGGAAGCAACAAAATTAAACTTTGTACCCAAATCCATGACTCCTATTTTAAATGGCATTCCGCAGTCCCTGACGGTGAGTACATGTCTGGAATATTGTGGGCAGTACTGGTCATCCAATCTCAAAAAAGAAGTTGAAGATCTAGCAGGGATTCCAGTCCAATTCTGCAGAATTAAGATATTTGTATAAACTATCTAACTATTGTGGGGCTTTCTGTGGCCATAGTATATAAGCTTTCAGGATCAGGGTCATTATATGCAATTCTATTTTCCTATTTACTAGGCATTTTGAAAGACGTTCTCACTTGTCCAAGGATTGTGCACTATTGAGTAAACCTTTTAAAGTTGTTTGCATTGTAGTTGTAGCCATGTTGTCTCTCTTAAGCCCTTTAAAGACATTTGCAGTATTAGACATCTAGTGAAGTATCTGGTGGAATCCCTTGTCCTCTTCTTGTAAGTATCCATGTTATGAAAAGAAAACAGAAAATTTAGTTTATGCATAATTATTCTAATCATGTTGCCGTGGACGTTATAATTAATTCAGTGTACCAGAAGCTTGTCTCATTATCTGTAATTCAGTAACACATGTACTGCTAGTTTGATGTATTAAAAAATTCTAAACAAAATGATAGTAGATTGAGTTTATAAATTAAATACTAGATTTTTGTAATTATTGATGGCTTCACTATATTGTGGTTCCTACAAACATTTTCCTCAGTTCCAGTCTATATGGGTGTGATATTTTGGGGTTCGTCTAGGCCAGTAAGGGGTTCAGTCAACATCTGCCTTGTAACCCTGGTGACTGTGACTGTGCAGATTTGGTTCAGACCACTGACCCCAACAGCCTGCCAGCAGCCAACAGGCCTCATCCTGGCTTGCCCCAGCTTGGAGATTCCTGGAAGTCTGACCCTTCCAGCTCCGAATTCCTTCCAAAATCATCCTCCTGCAGGGACCAGTCCCTCTCACTGAACCCTCACAGAAAAAAAAAACCAATATTTGTTTCACTGCCTCTACCGAGACAGTATAACATTCCAACCGGTTAGCTTTCTAGAAGCACACACTGTACTGAACTTACACAGCACTGGTGATTTATAATGAAAACAAAACAAGTTAATTAACAAAAGAACATGGATTAAGTGATACCACGTAAAAGGAATAGAGGTAGAGATGGCAAATAAAAGCGAAAACACACATCTAAAAGTCTAAAACTTAATCTAGCAAGATCCAGTCTTTGTTTAAGATGGTTTCTCTAACCTACAGTTTCCTTTCCAGCTTTTTACTGGCCGGCTTGGCCAGGACCCATCACAGAGTTCAAATTGCTTGGTTTCTTTGTCTCCTAAGGTGAAGGATAACTCCCCTTCTCTTTATAGTTCAAGTGAACCTTGAAATGTCTTCTTCTGAAGGGTACCCCCAGATAAAGTTCATTCATTCATGCTAAGTAAAGGAGCCATGAGGTCTGGAAGAAAGGCTCCATGCTGTTTCCTCCCCCACTGGTAATTGATACTATGCAAATTATTTCTTTCTGCTCCAACCTCAGATGCAAATGAATAGCCCATTGAATTTGGGCCACACCTGCTTTGAGGTGTTGGGTTTTTTTCTTTATCTGGCGAAAACTTGTTTATCAACTCCCTAAATAGCTTTTAGTCATACACTTTAAAGCAGTGGTTGGCAACCTGCGGCCCGCAGGCCGCAAGTGGCCCATCAGGGTAATCTGCTGGCAGGCCACAAGGCAGCTTGTTTACATTGACCGTCTGCAGGCATGGCCCCCCGCAGCTCCCAGTGGCCGCGGTTCGCTGTCTTATAATCTTAACCTTATAATCACTACTACCAAATTCAAATGTGACCTTGGATATTGAAAATAGAAGAATTCTCACAGACCTCAATCAAAGGACATAAGCTCATGTTTAACTTTAAGCATGTGCATAGTCCCACTGGAGTCAATAAGATGTTGCATGTGCTTAAAGTTAAGCATGAGTTTATGTCTTTTGCTGGATTGGGGCCCCAGCAAGGCAAAATCATTGACAATAATTATGTGACCCCCAGGGTGAGCTTTCTTGAAATAATATTGTTAGCTATCTCAGAGCCCAACTTTCAACAGAACAGAGGCCCTCAAAAGTGTGGACCATAGTGTGGACTGCACATTGATTGGAAGACTATATCATTGACCATTTCATTCACCATGATCACACAGGTTATTGCCCTTCCTATTCACAACTACATAACAACCCTATGACAAATACAGAAATTTCTTACATGGACAAGCGATATTGGGCAAGTATATAATGTGTTATTTATGACTTTAATGTGATAGAGGACCTGGAAACAAGGAGGGTTGTATTGTCTTACATATGACGTGAGGAAAACACTTCTGTTGCAATAAGTGATGACCCAAAAACTGACTGAATGCAAATTAAGGCACACTATAGAATCTCTGTGTGCATGTTCACAGACAAAGTCTGGGGCCCTTTAAGTGATGTGTATTTTGTATGATTCATACAACATTCATTGTTATTCAATATTATTTCAGAGTATTAATATTATTATATTTGTCTAATGTTTTGCAAGTGCTATTTAGTATTAAAGAGAGAAATAATGTGAGTTACTTATTATCTAGTTTTGTTTTGTCTGGTTTTGCTTGGTTAGTTGGCCTTGTCTTGTTCCATCTTCCCTCTGTCTCTACCAGTTGAAGACAAGCATATATTATTCCTTAGTAGATTCAGAGTACCCGTATGTATAATTATAGGGATAAATAAGCAGTTAAAGCCTATCATATTTTAATATTTAATTTAAGATTCCTCTTTCCAATCACTAGAGAGAAAGAATTAGTATGTGATAAAGGACAATTTTCCACAGTAACTATTATTTATTCAGGTTTATGCATAATTTTAATAACTTTATCCCTTGAAATTTGTATTACATAGTTTTTTTGAACATTTACATTCAAAAGCTAAAGAAAGAAAATCTGTAAACTTTGGAAAGACAAAAGTGTCTTTCCTGCTGTGACCGGCATCTGAATTTTTGGAAATGGTATCACTTAACAATCGTCAGTGCGTGGAATAAAGTGCCTCCTTACAAAACATCCATTTCCAGGACCAATCCTACACCCATTAAAGTCAATAGGAGTTTGGCTATTTGTGCCAATAGGATCAGGATCAGGCACTATATTAACAGCTCATGGTTATGGCCTCCATCACTGCCTGTATAATCCAAGTTCCAGCTCAGCTCTAAATATTATGCTGTTCACAAATGAAAATATTTCAGCATCCTAAAGTTCATTTTTTGATTTGTGGGCACAAAGAATAAGCCCTAGTTACTGGTTGCCTATCATTTTGTTTTCTCTTGCAGCCGCCTTATCTGAAAAGAGAAATATAGAAATCAGTATAGCCATGGGTGAACAACAGTGGCATTTGAGCTACAACATAAAAGTGTTTGACAATGTTGCACACGCAAGCCAGATTTTATCATATATTCAGGGCAAACATCCTCCCTATCTATCATTTCATTCATTTCTAAAGGTCTAGGCTCCCCTCGGTGTATCTTACTGCATTCAATTATACAAGATTGCTAAGTGGTGAATACCTTCTTTGTATTTACTTTAAACTATGTAATGAAATGAATGGGATTTACCTATTCCCAGAACAATGAAACGCAAAGCTATTGCAGCAAATGCCTACAAAGAGGCTCTCTTTGTGTGTTTAAAAAAAAAAAGCACCAATGTGGAGAATCTTTATTATTCAGAACAAAATGTTTATGGATTGCATGTGGAAAAATCTCAAGAGAGCTGGCTAAGAGAGAAGAAATCTCTATAATTATTGCCTCAAAAAGTTCATTCCCACTCAGTTGCGGGAATGGAGTTTGCCTTCCCAACAGAAGGAGCCAGTGGGGAGGGTAAACATCAAAGATCCAAGGGCATCTATAGAAAGGCAACTGTGCACATGTGCTGCACCTCTCTGCCCTCAGTCTACTCTTTAGCCAGAGCAGTGGCTTGGCAGAAAAAGTGATAGAGCCTCAAGGTAAGCTTCAGAGTAGGTGGACAATGTGTGTCTTCCTGCCCTGGCCCCACCCATAACAGGGCTACTGACTCCTTGCCCCAGCTTGTCCAGTCCTTCCTTACTCTCCTGTGCAGAGCCAGGCTTTTTGTGGGATCCTAGGAAGTAAGGAATGTGACTATTCCCCCTGCCACATTTCTGCACAGGGGGAGCCTCTATGTAAGTGGAAATTGGTAGCATGCTTTGACCCAAGGCCAGGACAGAATCCATAAAACAGTTTGGTTTGTGAACAAGCCCTCGAAGGGGCAGGGAGGGGAGTTGTAGTGTATATATTGCTTAAAATTGTGAGTCAGTCTCCATTATGATCTGGCCTTCGGACCATTCAGGTGCCATAAAGGAGATTCTTTCTGCAAATGGCCAGCAACCAATTCTCCTACCATAGAAACCCTTCTTGTTACCCTTCACATCCCTTGCTAGCTGAAACTCCAGTTGTGTTTTGGCCTTCCTGATTACACCCCTGCATGCTCGAGCAATATTTTTATACTCCTCCCTAGCCATCTGTCCAAGTTTCCACTTCTTGTAAGCTTACTTTTTGTGTTTAAGCTCACCTAAGATTTCTCTGTTAAGCCAAGCTGGTCACCTGCCATATTTACTTTTCTGCACATTGGGGTGGTTTGTTCCTGCACCCTTAATAAGGCTTCTTTAAAATACAGGCAGCTTTCCTGGACTCCTTTCCCCCTCATATTAGCCTCCCCGGGGATCCTGCCCATAAGTTCCCTAAGGGAGTCAAAGTCTGCTTTTCTGAAGTCCAGGATCCGTATTTTTCTACTCTCCTTTCTTCCTTTTGTGAGAATCCTGAACTCAACCATCTCATGGTCACTGCTGCCAGGTTGCCACCCACTTCTACTTCCCCTACCAATTCTTCCCTGTTTGTAAGCAGCAGGTCAAGAGGAGAATGGCCCCTGGTTGGTTCCTCCAGTAGTTGCACCAGGAAGTTGTCCCCAATACTCTCCAAAAACTTCCTGGATTGTCTGTGAACTGCTGTATTGCTCTCCCAGCAGATGTCAGGGTGATTGAAGTCCCCCATTACAACCAGGGCCTGTGTTCTGGAAACTTCAATTAATTGTCCTTGTCTGGTTGTCCATCCAGCTCCAGTTCTCCTCATGCACCCTAGCTTATCATCAGTTTCTCTTCCTCTCATATCTCTCCCACTCCCCAACTCCCAGTCCCAGTTACCCTCTCCTGCCACCAACCTCCAGTCTCAGTCTGCTCCCCAGACTTCTTGTCCCAATCAACTCCTTCCAGTCCCACTCCAGATCCAGCTCTTTCACCCTCTGCATTAGAATCAAGCAGCTTCCTCCTCCACACTGTCTGAGCCCAGCACAGGGTGTGTGTCAATAAGAACATAGGAGAGACAGTCTCCCTCTTTCAGTATATGTATTGGGACTCAGCATGGCCTGCAGCAGCCCAGAGAATGCAATTGCAGGAAAAAATCTACTTAACTTAGGCTAGAGCATGCCCAGTGTGGACAGAATCTTTGGGGAATTTAGTTGCAAGAAATCTACTTTCTATGTGCAAACTGATTTTTCAAAGGCTTGTAACTTGGCCAAATGTGGATGCATTTTCCCTGACACAAACGGCACTCCCTGCCAAATTTCACGGCCCTACTGCATAGCCTGGGGATGCTATAGCTTTTCAAAGAAAAGGTCACCAGTATTTTTTAACATGGGCAAAACAATATATTGTTTTCCCTAGTTTCATTCTTGGAAATATTGGAACTATTTTGGCTAAATAAAACAAAACGAAACCAACCCACTCTCCCCCCAAAAAACAACCAAAAAAAGACACACACACAAAAACAAAAAAAACAAAACCAACAGCTTGAAACAGAGACCTATCATGAAAAATTTCAACTCAAACAGTTTAGCAAAGTTATAAGCAACTGAAAACAAGATTTTATAATAAGAAGTGTCAGGCAACCTTAACAATAGGTGGTCTACTAGCTCCACCAATAATGCCAAATATGTGCGCGTTTGCACACACACACGCACACACACACTGCTTAGAAATTAACAAGAGCTATAGATAAATAGTTTTTATATAGCAATATGAATGTGGCAAATGCCTCTCTCCTATTTCATGGTGCTGTCAGGAGATGCTGCTACCAGTTATCAACACAAACTCTCAGGACTTAAATACCTCTCTGCACACTTAGGTCATTTGAGTTGAGGTTCCTCCCAACAAACTGCTCAGCTGCTCAACATCCCCCTGGCTGCACAGCAGGGCTACATATCGTGGTACCAACTCCTTCTTAGTCTTTAATATGTGGTTGTCTGGGCAACACTCATCCTTGGTAATTTGGACTGCTGTGTTTAGAGAAACAACTCACCTGTGATGGTTATAAAATGCTTCATGGATTTTATAAGGAGTTATTTTCAAACCAGTCTCTTTCCTCTTACATGAAGTTTCAGACTCACACACACTACATACTTTAAATTGTTATATTTTAATTGCAGGTCCCTAAGAGAAGTATAGTCTTTTTACAGAGTCTTGGTATAAAACAGGGGTTGGCAACGTTCGGCACGCAGCTCACCAGGGTAAGCACCCTAGCAGGCCAGGCCAGTTTATTTACCTGCTGACGTGGCAGGTTCGGCTGATCGCAGCCCCCACTCGCCGCGGTTTGCCGTCCCGGGCCAATGGGGGCGGCGGGAAGCGGCACGGGCCGAGGGATGTGGTGGCCACGGCTTCCCACCGCCCCCATTGGCCCGGGACAGCGAACCACGGCCAGTGGGGGCCGCGATCGGCTGAACCTGCCACGTCAGCAGGTAAATAAACTGGCCCGGCCCACTAGGGTGCTTACCCTGGCGAGCCGCGTGCTGAACGTTGCAGACCCCTGGTATAAAATGAGGAAAAGAGTAAATTTACTATGATTTTCTTAAGCAATGCTTCAATGCTAAGTATTTATAATGTGCCCAGTCACCGGGATGCTAGGTGCTTCTCTAGCTACTCTCATTCAAAATGGGCAGGAAGGCTTGCAAGCATTATTAGGAAGTTGTTCCACAAGCGTGACCCATTGACACTATTTAATTGTTGTTCTGCCATGCATCTAAGAAAGGCGCATACAGATCAGTCCCAGAGAGGGAGGGTATAGTAGGTTGGATATTGCTCTTCTACTGAGCAACTAGACTCAGGTACATAGTTCACTGCCCTGGTATCTATTCTTAGAGATATGATACAGAAAGAGACAGGATTTGTTCCCCAACTGTCTTCCACTTGCAGGGGTGAAGCTCTATTCATCTGACACTCTTGGAGAAGCAGCCTGGGTGAAGGGGACTGACCTAGCTGCTTTTTTGTACCTATATGGTGACCACTTTGTTGCTGTCTTTTGAGATTCCTCCTGTTCTAGAGTTGTCCAGATTATTCCTAACTGTGCTGTGTACTGTATCTATGGGTCTCGTAAGAGTTTTCCTGCTGCAACAGTATTTATATGTAATTAATTAGTTAGGTTCATAGAGCCTTCCCCCCATTTTTTGACCAACTACAGACTCTGCTGCTAGCAATAGCTAGGTCACATGGCAGGGGTCACTCAATAATCACTGACTCCAGCGGTCACTAGTGGCCTGAGCTTGCACCAGGTAAAGTCATTGAGCTTTGCCATTGACTTAGAATCATAGAATCATAGGGTTGGAAGAGACCTCAGGAGGTCATCAAGTCCAATCCCAAGCTCAAAGCAGGACCAACACCCACTAAATCATCCCAACCAGGGCCTTGAGGAGATTCTACCACCTCCAGTACTTTACCACCCTCCCAGTGAAATAGTGTTTCCTAATATCCAACCTAGACCTCCTCCACTGCAACTTGAGACCATTGCTCCTTGTTCTGTCATATGCCACCACTGAGAACAGCCTAGCTCCATCCTCTTTGGAACCCCCCTTCAGGCTGCTATCAAATCCCCCCTCATTCTTCTCTTCATCAGACTAAATAAGCCCAGTTCCCTCAGCCTCTCCTCATAAGTCATGTGCCCCAGCCCCCTAATAATTTTTGTTGCCCTCCGCTGGACTCTCTCCAATTTATCCACATTCCTTCTGTAGTGCGGGGACCAAAACTGGACACAATACTCCAGGTGTGGCCTCACCAGTGCTGAATAGAGGGGAATAACCACTTCCCTCGATCTGCTGGCAATGCTCCTACTAATACAGCCTAATATGCCATTGGCCTCCTTGGCAACAAGGGCACACTGCTGACTCATATCCAGCTACTCGTCCACTGTGATACCCAGGTCCTTTTCTGCAGAACTGCTGCTTAGCCAGTCGGTCCCCAGCCTGTACTTCCATGGGAGTATAATAAAAAAAAAGGTTTAGTGCTATAGACCAAGATCAATGAGAAATTGCTGTTATTTTAAAAAATTACAGCGAGATGTGCAGCTCCGCTTTTATTGCCATTGAAAAACTAAATCAGAAAGTGGAAGACAAAAAAATGCAGGAGAAAGGAATCTTTGAAACTATATTCTTGCAAACATTTCTGAATAGAGTCATACAGAGTGAAATGTCACTATTTCCACAGTAAGTGCAACATTTTGCAGCAGTATTATTGAGAGCCACAGGATGGATCCAAACTGTGAATTTTCACAAACTGGTCCTGGGTAAACATTGCCATTTTGGAAGAGGAGTTTCACTATTTTAACAGCAAAAAGAGATTGTCAGACAGTTCTGCCTGAAGAACTACTTTCATTTTCTAGGGGAAACAAACAAATAAACGCTACTTACAAGAATTAAAACAATTTTGATTACTCAAATATATGGAAGTCTGATTTATTTTATGAACCTGGACCGTAGTCTATATGGGAGATAAGAATATGAGTCCGAGTAACTTTTGTGTTCAAATGTAAAACCTAAATTACTTTATAACAATCTGATCCAGCAATGGCTCCCTGTGGAGAACTCTCACTGAGGTCTATGGAAGGTCTGTACATGGAATGTCAGGATTAAGTTCTATGTATATAGTTGTGTGCAACATCTTAGAAAGAACTCCGTCATTTTTATGACTAATATTTTGACATTATCACAGAAACAACTCCTAAATTTTTTATATCTGATTTTACATATCCTGTTGAAGTCAATGGGGCTCTTTGTATGGATTTTAGTGGGGGCTGGATCATGCTCTGTATGAGTTCTTTTGGTCCAGCATAGTTGGGAGGGGATGCATTTGAATTTTAATCGGTTAAGATAGGCCAGCAACTAAAATTGAATGGATTCAGTAAAATGATTAATTCTCAATCTATCCAGTTCCTGTATTTAAAAGATCCTAATAATGTAACAATATTGTGCTATTTATGGTCTTTCATATAAATCAATAATATGAATTTGCCTGCCACATGAATAGGGCCCTACCAAATTCACGGCCATGAAAAACACGTCATGGACTATGAAATCTGGTCTCCCCCAATGAAATATGGACTTTTGTGAGCTTTTATCCTATATAGATTCCATGGGGGGAGACCAGCATTTCTCAAATTCGGAGTCCTGACCCAAAAGGGAGTTGCAGGGGGGGTCACAAGTTTATTTTATGTGGGAATCACAGTATTGCCACCCTTACTTCTGCACTGCCTTCAGAGCTGGGTGGCCAGAGAGTGGCAGTTGTTGGCCGGGCACCCAACTCTGAAGGCAACACCACTGCCAGCAGCAGTGCAGAAGTAAGAGTAGCAGTACTGCAACTCCCTTACAATAACATTGTGACCCTCCCCCCCCCCCAATTATTTTTTTGGGTCAGGATCCTACAATTACAGCACCATGAAATTTCAAATTTAGATAGCTGAAATAATGAAGTTCATGATTTTTAAAATCCTATGACCGTGAAATTAGCCAAAATGAACTGTGAATTCAATAGGGCCCTACACATGAAATCTGAGGTTACTTGGAAATCAGTTGGAGGAGAAAAGAGCAACACTTAAAATTGTATTTGCAATTCAGGTAAAACATCAACAGTGCAGATAGAAATGCTACATCATGATTGTGTATACTGCATATATATTAAAAATGATAAAAAAAAATCATTTCAATTCTTTTTTGTACAGAGCTACATCTTATGGACCAGAATCTTATGAGAGAAGAAACACCATGTTGCCTGCCATAACTACCATTGAAGATGGTGATATTCAGCATATACTGTCCTCCTCATGAGATGGCATTCTGGCTAGTAGGCAAGAATTTTACCTATTAATATATAATATTATTACTAAAAGTAATCCAAAATGCAAAATACAACCAGATTCCACATCCTCTTTTTTATACCACCACCATGGTTTCTAGGACTGTGTGGAAACAACTGGATTTTCAATTCATGAAAATGCTGCCACAAAGACTCCCATTGACTTCAGTAGAAACTAGATCAGGTCATCATGGACTGGAATCTAACCATTTTTATCTAGTTAGATAGACAGGGCTCTATTTCAGCAGAGCACTTATATCTGGTCTCAACCTTAGGTATGTGCTTAAGTCCACCAATGTTGTGCAAATCATGTAAACAGATTCCTGTTTGAGTCCCTTTGAGGCTTTACTTTATCTATGGAATCACTGACAGAAGCTATTAGAAAGGCCAAAGACATTACCGGCTCAAAGATAGGTTACATGAATTATTCAGTAAACAGATTATATTCTTCTGTTCACCACTAACCCCAAAATCTTGCGCTGTAGAGTGAAATACTAGCCCCATCAATGGCAATTTTGTCATTGACTTTAGTGGGGCTTGTATTTCACCCAGGATTTGAGTAATTTGTGAAGATTTTGGTTCTGTAAAACTGGTTTTAATATCAGTTATGAAAAGAAACCCAAACGGTGACTTTTTCTATTTGTGTATCACAAATGTTTTCAGTTAACCTGAAGGATACTTTTCATTTTAAATAGAGGAAGGGATCTCCTCATTATTTTGGAATAAAAATAACAAGGAATCTTTGAGAATTGTTTTATTTGAATTAGAGTAATGAAGGAATATAGTTATCTGAAAATTTGTGCCATTGAATAACTGGGGTTAACGCAGGAGAAAAATGAAAGTTCTGGCAAGAATTAACTATCTGTTCTAAGTTTTACCTAATGACAGTGTTTTCAAAGTTTTATTTTCCACATAAGGTAATTACAAAATGTAGCTGGAATAATTGTCTTCTAAAAGTTAGTGGCACCTGGCTTCAGCAAAGATAGGGAAAATGTGAATATATCTGTTCAATTTAAAACATTGTCTAGTGTACTGGAAGTCCATATTAGCATTGGGCGTATGTATTCTCTGTTTTGGGGGCTATCTATCTATCTAATCTATCTATCTATCCCCAAAGAAGTTAGGATAGCTAATATTTAGGCTAGATTGAATGGCTCTCTCCTATGCCCCATAGCAAATAATTCCTTTCTTGCTCTTCTATACCTGGAAGCTGTAAATGAAAGTAGATATGTTAATATTTATCACATGCATGACATTACACACAGAGGGCAGCTATTGCCTTCTGAGTAAGCTAAAACTAATTCTGGTGATAGTGTGCTCTTTTCCTCAATGGATGCAACTAAATCATCCCCTTTCTGTAGAGAGGGAAATCACCCTTGTGCCAATGAATGGAGCACTGTTTTATATTTCAAATGTTGATCTCATCATTACTGCAGCATATGAACAGAGGACACACACACACTGCTCTCTCATGGGTCTTAACACAGGCAAAAAGGGTGTTTTTTTCACTTGGGTCATGACACAACCATCTCAAACATTCTTAAAGGTGTTAAACTGTATCTACACAGGCACTTGGAGGTTGGTTTGCTTTCAGTCAAGCTAAATTGATTTGACTGAGCTAATTTGATTGAAACATACACCTTTTTTTTTTTTTACCAGTGTAGACAAGGCAATAGAGAACTTACTTTTCTTTTGTTGTTTGCTTTTTTATTTTTAAACTCTTTAAGAAGTCATTTTAGGCTTTAAAAACAAACAAACAAACTTTGCTCTTTTCTTAATAATGAACCATCTGCCACATCACAGGAGCCAGACAACATAAGGATTAGGCAGTTTTGCTCCACTCATTCCCCTATAGGGTCTCCTGCACTTGGAGCATTTCACTTTATAAATCAGAGATTTTCTCCTAAATAAACAGGAACAATCCTATCAGTTACTCAGAATTTGCAGTCAAAGGGCCACATTGTGCCCTGCCGCTCTATAGGTGTTTGGGGAAGGATGAGGCAAGGAGTGTCCTGCTTGTATCCCTGAGCAGTAGCCGGGCACAAAGATTTCTCTCACCATGCAACCAGGGTACAAGACACCTAAAGGAGGGAGGATCTTGGCTTTGCTACTTCCCCTTACAGAGTGGCTGTGTGTAGTAGGGGTGGGGACTTTACTGCAGCCTCTAAAGAAGTATAGCAGCGATATTGTGACTCTATACTACAGTGTTTCTCAAACTGGGGTCGCCGCTTGTGTAGGGAAAGCCCCTGGTGGGCCGGGATGGTTTGTTTACCTGCCCCGTCCGCAGGTGCGGCCGATCGCGGCTCCCACTGGCCGCGGTTCGCTGCTCCAGGCCAATGGGGGCTGTTGGAAGCAGCAGCCAGTAATTCCCTCGGTCTGCACTGCTTCCCGCAGCTCCCATTGGCCTGGAGCAGCGAACCACAGCCAGTGGGAGCTGCGATCGGCCGGACCTACGGACGGTGCAGGTAAACAAACCGGCCCGGCCCGCAAGGGGCTGTCCCTACACAAGCGGCGACCGCAGTTTGAGAAACACTGCTATACTACCTCTGAAGTGAGGCTGCCCCTTACAGGCATAATTCAGTCCTAAATTTGATCCCTTGAAAGTAGATTCAATTTCTAATAAAAAAATTAGATTTTCAGCGTCAACTCTCTATGGCAGATAAAGCGATAATCCTTGAAGATAAAAATTAATGACACACACACAGAATGACACCAAATCTCTAAATGTCTTCCTGAAAAAGGGTGATATTCTGGTGTATCAAAAATCGCAAACAATGGAAAAAATTGTTAAATCGAACAATGTCAATCTAGTGAGTGTACCTGAGCTGTTAGTGATGGGGGAATTATTTGATTAAAATCTTCTATTTTTTAGCTCTTTTGCTGAAGTGAACCCTCCACTTAACATTCTGTACCATTTTCATATATTCATTTTAAAAATCTTTAAGCCCTCTTTATTTCCCCTTCATTCACTAGAAGACTAATGGATAGCTTACCATCTCCTTTTAATAGAGGCTATTATGAATATAACCTGGAAAACAAAGATTAATATACAATTTCTTATGAAATAATCAACATCTTTGCAGATATTTTCCATTCTATTCAAAACTGATAAAATAATTATTAACACTATATTCAGAATTTTTTCCCCTAGGATCTCAAGTTTCTATATGGTCTCCAAACAAAAGTAAGTGACTTAGAAAGAAGAAATCCTATATTTTCTTCAATTTGGTTGATACTAAACCTTTCTTGCTTCCCCAAGACCCAATTCCAAAACAGTTACTCAGAATGAGTTCTATTTATGTGAGTAGTCCCATGGCTTCAACATCAATGCTCATTGAAATAAGTAGATTTTAAGTCCAGGAGACTGAGAACCACGCTGTTGGACCTCTTTACTGTGCAGATGCACAATGGACTGTTCAGACACAGGGATCTATCCACATGGTTCTCAATGCAGGATCAGGACCAAACATAAACAGAGGTTGCAGAATTCGGCCCCATTTAGGTAAGAAGGAATGTCAGGGTAGTGAAGAATGTTTAAACCTGATGAAATTTCAGAGTTTGATGTTTCTTCCTTTGCATAAGCCTCCTTGTAAGTTGTTCTTCTACCTACAGGAATTAATTTTCAGAAGTGGTGAGCATCAACAACTTCAGCTGAAGTCAATGGCACTGTGGATATATATATATATAATTTTTATAATTCTTGTAGCTTTAATAAACTAAAGAATCAATAATAACATATATTGTTAAGGAAATATTTAAATTAGGGCTGTCAATTAATCACAGTTAACTCACATGAGTAACTCAAAAATTAATCACAATTTTAAAAAATTATCGTGATTAATCACACTTATAAAAATAGAATACCAATTGAAATTTTTAAAATATTTTTGGATGTTTTTCTACATTTTCAATATTGATTTAGATTACAACACAGAATACAAATTTCACAGTGCTCACTTTATATTATTATAAATATATGTTACAAATATATGTACTGTAAAAATGATATACAAAAGAAACAGTATTTTTCAATTCACCTCATACAAGTACTGTAGTGCAATCTCTTTATGGTGAAAGTGTAACTTACAAATGCAGATTTTTTTTGGTTACATAACTGCACGCAAAAACAAAACAGTGTAAAGCTGTGTAGAGCCTACAAGTCCACTCAATCCTACTTCTTATTCTGCCAATCGCTAAGACAAACAAGTTTGTTTACATTGATGGGAGATACGGCTGCCTGCTTCTTATTTACAATGTCACCTGAAAGTGAGAACAGGCATTCACATGGCACTTTTGTAGCTTGCGTTGCAAGATATTTACTTGCCAGATATGCTAAATATTCGTATGTCTCTTCATGCTTTGGCCACCATTCCAGAGGACATGCTTCCATGCTACTGATGCTCATTAAAAAAATAATGTGTTAATTAAATTTGTGACTGTACTCCTTGGGGCGAGAATTATATGTCTCCTGCTCTGTTTTACCCACATTCTGCATATATTTCATGTTATAGCAGTCTCGGATGATGACCCAGCACATGTTCGTTTTAAGAACACTTTCACAGCAGATTTGACAAAACACCAGAAGGTACCAATGTGAGATTTCTAAAAATAGCTACAGCATTCGACCCAGGGTTTAAGAATCTGAAATGCCGTCCAAAATCTGAGAGGGATGAGGTGAGGAGCATGCTTTTAGATGTCTTAAAAGAGCAACACTCTGATGCGGAAACTACAGAACCCAAATCAACAAAAAAGAAAATCAACCTTCTGCTGGTGGCATCTGACTCAGATGATGAAAATGAACATGCGTCAGTCTGCACTGCTTTGGATCGTTATCAAGCAGAACCCATCATCAGCATAGAAGCATGTCCTCTGGAATGGTGGTTGAAGCATGAAGGGGCATATGAATCTTTAGCACATCTGGAACGTAAATATCTTGCAATGCCAGCTACAACAGTGCCATGCGAACACCCATTCTCACTTTCAGGTGACATAAACAAGAAGCAGTCAGCATTATCTCCTGCAAATTGTAACTAACCTTGTTTGTCTGAGTGATTGGCTGACCAAGAAGTAGGACTGAGTGGACTTGTAGGCTCTAAAGTTTTACATTGTTTTAGTTTTGAATGCAGTTTTTTGTACATAATTCTACATTTGTAAGTTCAACTTTTATGATAAAGAGACTGCACTATACTACTGTATTAGGTGAATTGAGAAATATATATTTTTTTTTACTGTGCAAATATTTGTAATCAAAAATAAATATAAATTGAACACTATACACTATGTATTCAGTGTGTAATTGAAATTAATATATTTGAAAATGTGGTAAACATACAAAATTATTTAAAATAAATTGTAGTCTATTGTTGTTTAACAGCTCGATTAATCACAATTAATTTTTTTAATCGCGCGATTAATCACAATTATTTTTTTTAATTGCTTGACAGCCCTAATTTAAATAAGATTTTTTATCTTGATACTGTGCTTTGGCTGAGTAACACCTGCCAAACCTGCCAAGACTAGATGGACTCTGTGCTTATTAGAATCCTTTCCATTGTATACTGTAGAGAAAGCCAACATTCTTTGCAGAACAGAAGACTTATAGTAATTATAAGCACAAGCTGCCAAACTGTACTTTCCCCATATGGTTAACGTAAAATTCTTTCATATGAAGATGAAAGAACTGGCACTGACATGCAGGTACAAATACCCAGTTTTCCTGTCCTTATTAAACTGCACGTTTTGTCCCGAGTCCCAGATTAAAACTGGTAAGAAGATGGGCTTGGGCAGATCTCAGGTCATCACATCTCTTAAAATGAAAATAAAAAAGAAGCCATGACTGTGTTGATGTGTGTATTGGGGTGTCCACCCCACATTCACCCTGAAAGGGTTAATGGAGGCAAGATGGGCCAATTAACCTGAATAGCTGAAGGCTGAGAGGAAAGCCCTAATTGGAAGAAGCTCACTGTGCAGGAATAGGTGAGGCCTATCTAAGCCAGGAATTTGGCAACAGAAGAGGGCTGCTGGGAAAGGCTTCAGTCAGTCCCTGGGAAGAGGGAGGAGTGTGTAGAGGTTGCAGGAGCTCCTGGAGTGAGAGAGGGGCTGCAGACAAAGAGAAAGGTGGGGGGAAAGCTTGCGACTGTGGGGAGAGGTGTTGACTTGGTGAGCTATTCTCCAGAATGGCCAGGAGCAGGTGTCATATCTATGGTGAGCAGGGCCGACGAGAGGGGGGGGAAGCCGGTACAAATTACCGGGGCCCGGCGATCCGGAAGGGGGCCCAAGGCCCGACTATGTTGCATATGTTTTTGTCTTTCTCGGTAGTATCATTATTTGTCGATTGTTTTTGACATCCATTGTAAAATCGGGGAATTTCAAAGAAAATAATAATGATATACAAAGTTCTGTCAGTTATCGGCCAATATAGACTCTAATCAACCACTCCATGTCAAACACACGCTGGTCTGCTAGACTTGAGAGTGTTAAACCCTTTGCAAAAAATCTTCCTGCGATTAAGAAGGCAATCAAGTCAGTGTTGGAATTAAATCTAAATTCAGAAATTCAAACAGATCTAAATGGTATAAAAATATATATAGAATCATTTGAATGTGTTTTGATGGCATCTGTTTGGCTGAAAATTCTTACAGCTATAAATTATATAAGCACTGTTTTACAAGCACAAAAGACTACAATCGATGTCGAAGTTGAAAATCTTTTCAGTCTTCTGGATGATTTGAAAACAATGAGAAATAGTTGGCAATCCATTTTAAATGAATGCAAGCTAGTCGCTGAAAATTTAGGTATGCAGGCTGAGTTTACGATAATATGACAAAGAAAAAGGAAAAGAAAATCTGACGAATTGACAATAATTGAAGAATCCTTAAACTCAAGCCTGGAAGAGATATTCAAGTGCAATGTATTTAATGTTCTTTTGGACACTGTTATTGGCAATATGACAACACAATTTGAGGCGGCAAAAGCAATAAATTCTTTATTCGGCGTTTTATGGAAATTCCACGAATTAGAGGATGAAGAAATTCTAGAAAAGGCAAAAAAACTGCAAAGTTATTATGAACAGGATATTAGCGAAAATATTTGCGACAAGCTAATACAACTTAAGGCAGTATATAAATCAAATTTGCAAGAAAATTTTCTTTCACCAATAAACCTTTAGCATAAACTAAGACAATTAAAACTTGAAATTCTTTTTCCAAACATAGTCATTGCTTTAAGGTTGTTCTGCACCATACCAGTAACAGTGGCTGAAGCAGAATGCTCTTTCTGTTGTCTTACTAGAATAAAAGAAGTGTTAAGGTCTACAATGGCCAAAAACCAATTGGCAGATTTAGGTTTATTGTAAGTTGAGGCTGAATTAGTGAGAAAATGCATTTTTTCTGAAGTTATTGATTTATTTGTAAATCACAAAGCTCGTAAATCTTCACTGATATAAATATGATACAGTAAATTTCTCAAAATGCAACTTTCCTGAATCGATTGTTTTTAAAATGTAGCTTTTTATGAATAAAGTTGCAATTTGGGAATTTTGGGTACAATTTTATTTTATTATGATATAGTATATATTTTAAAATTTTTAGTTATTCTTTAATTACAAAAGGTTAAATGGCCTACATATATATATATATATATATATATATATATATATATTTTTTTAAAAAATACAATTTATTTTTAAAAATATTTCTAACTGTATTTTCTCTTAGTTTTCAAATAAATGAGATCTCATGTCAAAATTATAAAAATGTAAAAATTTAACATTCTAGCGAAAAACAAAAAGCAGTTGCATTTTGCGAGTAGTTAATTTTAAATATGTTGCAATTTGCGAAAAGTTGCAATTTGTGAGGTTGCATTTTGCGAGTATTTATTGCAATGTGAACTATAATAATGTGATATATTATATGTGGTTTTGATTTAAGTTTTTGTATATGTTCTTTAAATTTTTATTTTTATATATTCTTTAAGAATAAATGTTTTCTTTTCGTATTCCAGGTTTAATTTGTATACCAGGCAGGCCATTTTTTTTTGTTTAATATAACATATGTGATTTTAATTTAAGTTTTTTTTAAATGTTCTTTAATTTTTTTTATATGTTCTTTAAGAATAAATGTTTTCTTTTCCTTT
Organism: Terrapene triunguis; assembly: GCF_002925995.2. Classification (NCBI taxonomy): domain Eukaryota; kingdom Metazoa; phylum Chordata; order Testudines; family Emydidae; genus Terrapene; species Terrapene triunguis. The sequence continues at coordinate 332,969 of NW_020664373.1, forward strand.
TGCATGTTTCATTTGTATACCAGGCAGGGCATATTTGGGTTTTTTTGCACATCAATACAAATCCCGTGTAAAGATTTTTAGCCAGTCCGCCCTTGCTGGGAGGTCCAAAATTTTTTTTTCACAGGGGGCCCGAACCCGCTCTCGGTGGCCCTGATGGTGAGTAGAGCACATTGTCACTATGTGGAAAGTCCACTGCATCTTATTCATGCTTACATTATTCAGACATATTGGAAATCTTTTAGTTTCCCAGGCAGCAATGTGAGCCAAGGAAAGTACACCTGCATCAAGGAGATCCTAGATGCTTATTACACTAGTAATTTTCCTTGGTGGTGTTGACATAATCTATCATAAGCATTTTTTTTTCTGGTATGACACAAGGAGTCTCTAATGTGATTACATTTGGAATCTCCCATAAAATTTCTAAAATAAAATAATTGTATAACAGTCAAAAAATGCCAGTTACTATATAGTTCGGAACCCCGATGTGTACGGTTGCAACACTCACACTATAGGAACTCTTCTATATTTACAATTTATTAATACATTTAGCAAAGGCACAAACACTCCAACTCAAGAAGGTAGATAGAGATAATACAGAAAGTATATCTAAACATCCATACTCACACCATCCCTTGCAGAACATCCTGTATTTGTTAGCCATTATTTGCTTCATCACCATCACCTTCTCCCTCATCACCAGTGGCCATCCTTCTGGCACCTACCAAGGGCTACAGCTCTCTCTCTCTCATGCGGTTGGATGTTCTTTCCAAAACTTTCCAAAAGCTGTTGTTAGCTAATGTTTCTGTGATTGGCTGATGTCATTATGGACAAAATCCCCCCTTACACTCTATTTCCAGTTCTCCAAAAATTAGGGGTTACCATCTGTGCCAAAGTTCATAGGCCTCAAACCTTATGCTAATTGCAGAAGCCAATGTCTGACAGGATTCAGGCCTGTAGGTTCCTTGCAGTACTGCTGAATATAATAAACGCAGAATATAATGCAAATCCATAGGTATCCGCTTTATATCCATGGATGTGGATATCTGTGGACCATTTTTGCAGATAGCGTGGATGTGGATACAAATTTTGTATCCACACAGAGCTCTGATGGTGACAGCTGGGCAGGCAGCTGTGAGGAACCACAGCGCGGACCTTCCACCTGCCCTGGGCGGGGGTCTGGAAAGCAGGGACACTGGGCAGGGGGCTGCTCGGGCCCCCTGTCCAGGGCAGGTGGAGGGTCTGCCATGGCTCCCCACAGCTGCCTGCCCGCCCCGGGCAGCAGCTCGAGCCGGGGGGTGGGGTGCCTCAGAGTTGCAGCCCGGTCCCATTGCAGAGCCCTGAAAATCCGCAGATAATTTTTGTGAATCGTGGGTCGGATGCGAATAAACATTTTTGAATCCACACAGGGCTCTAATTATAAAGGCAAGGCAGTGAATATAATAAAAGCAAGCTAGCCCTATGGGCTACAATATTGAAAATGCAGTTGTTGATATTTTAGGATTATATGTAACTCTTCTTTGCACTTGACTAATGTAAATATTAGAAACCTGAAAGGACTTTTTGGGACAATCCATGTAAAGTGGTTCTCCTAGGAAATACTAGGAGTGTGAGGGGAATGCAAACCACCCACTTTAAAGCCACCCTTTTGAAGCTACACCCTGGGAAGGAAAGCCCATTGCCTACTAGGTACCTGTTCCTGGAAACTCCAGATCAAAAACCCGTGAACTGTAGAACGGGTGGACTAAACAGGTTATGACTGGTCTTGTTCTGAGCTGAAGCTGTGATGAACTTGTGACTCCAAAGGAAACCCTGTGGATGCAGCTTTGAAGGACTGCTCCTGCTGGAGTCCATGTTAGGGTTGGGGGATTCTCTAGTAAGCTTATTAGCATGTGTGTAGGTTCATTTATTGTTTTTAATATATTTTCTCTGTAGAGCTTTTATGTGAAGAATGAAATACGTTTGCATACAAAGAACTGTGTGGTACTTATAAGTGTTAACAATCACTCTGTTATCAGTCTCTGAAGAGAAAGCAAGCAGGTGTGCTTGGGCAGCCTGTCTCTGCTGGCAATAACATAGAGAAGGCAGGGAACTGTACGTCTGACAATACCCTGAAGAGAAGAGAGAGGGACATAGGTATCTATCTAGAAAGGCAAGGGCTGAGGAACTGGAAGCCTGAGAGTGGGTGTCCATGCTGGACCACTAAGGGGAAATACAGGTGCAATTGCTCTAAACTGTGAAATGAGACTTGGAGTGACAACTAGAAGGCACTGTGCAACTTCAGAACCTCAGATATCCCTGTCCTTTTGCAGATCCCCTGAAGGCTGCAATGATTTTGGAAGAGCCCAGGAAAGGAGTTGTAAAGGTGGCTCCTCCAGACCTACCTTGATATGCTGCACAGAAGCAGCCAATCAGAGACCAGCAGACTCAGATAAAAGGAGCTGCAGGGCCTTAGCAGGTCTGTTTCTGGCTGGGACCAGAGTGGTGAAATAGGGAGCTCTTCTGTTGCAAGAGGAGCTTGAGGGACAATCAGAGTTTGGTTCTGGATAAGTGTTTCTTAAGTTGGGAGAGAGAGGACCTGAGAACTTTAATTCTGACACAAAGGGTGAAGATAAAGGGGCCATGTGAGAAGAGGCCCAGTAAAGTAGCAGCAATGAATTGACATGAGTGGTATGTGGTTGCTGTTTATAGGGTCCCTAGATTGGAAGCTGGAGTAATGGGTGGGCCTCGGTTCCCCTGCCAGTGAAGTGGTGTAAAGCCTGAGAAGGGGATGAAGCCTAAGTCTAGGGCTTAATTTAAAGAACCCAGAGTGGGGGCTGAAGTTCCTGGTGAGCTCAGATAGACAGTTTTGTTGGCTTTTTGTTACCCGGAACTGTTCATGTTGATTGTGTGACCTGGCTGAAAGGCAGAGCCACTTCAGACCCACCAAGTGAAGTCAACAACCTACAGGGAGCTCCAGGAGTGGTGAAAGGGTTGCAGTATTGCATGTAGTGCAAGGAGGTGCTCAAGAGGTGAGTATCCCCTGCTAGAGGCCATACACCACTTAAGGGGAAGTGTTGCCTAGTGGGTAGAGAACAGTGTGGGAGTTAGGAGACCTGGTGTCTATTCTAGCTCTGCTGCTGAGTGACCTTCACTTCTCTATGCCTCTGTTTCCCCATCTGTAAAATGAGGATAATGATACTAACCTGTTATGGAAAGTGCTATATAAGAACTAGTATTAAGTCCCATTTAAGCCCTGTTTTGAGCATGTAGTGCTGCACAGACCTTTTGCTGATGCCCTATTCAGATTGAACAATATCATTATCTGTAAGTAACTAAATGGAACTGAATCTGTGACACATAATATCTATTACTAACTAGCGAATACTGCAGAGCTACTTGAGAACTGAGGCACTGTCAGATTATCTGTTCATCTCTAAAAAGCGATGAAACAATATGAGCGATCAACCTTTCTAAAGTTCTAAAATAACAAATGCAAAAAGCCAAGTAAATACCACATGAATGTTTGTTTTTACAAAATAAATAGATTTTATTATAAAAATAACACTTCAACAGCAATAATCTTCTTCTTAATTTTCTAGGCATGCAGCTATCTAGAGTTAATTTCCAGTGTGTTTAAACTTCAAATTTCATCTCCTTATTATGTGACTTTGTAAGAGCTATTGATCAATTTAGATAATCTATCTTGTGTTTAACAAATACTTAGTAACATATCGTAAATCTGAACTACTGTTTACACGAACTCAAATTGTTTTTGCTTATTATGAAGAAATGAAAGCACCAGCACCTCTGGAGTGAGATAACTGGGTGAGTTTTTGTTATTCGAATGTATAAAATCTCCAGTCAAAAGCATTTAGAAAAATTCACAACTTGTATTTGTGCACTTATACTACAATATGTTATCCCAGAGTAATAAATCAGTATTTCAAGCCCACTACTAAAGCTTATATATTACACATGGATAACTTGCATAGCACATACATAAATGTCAACTGAATAAAACAATTTAATGAACCAATTAAAAATCTGTTAATCACAGTCTAGCCAGATATCCATGAGGGGGAGAACAGCAATCAAAAATGTCTTTAACATTCAATTAAATCTAATGGAACCACAAACACTAAAATACATTAACCATAATCCTATGGGTATTGTATGGTGTCACTTCAGGGCAGAGTGAAGGCTGTTTGGGTGCCACAATCGTGCATTTTCATATGGTATCATGTTTGGATTTCTTAAATTTAACCTTAATGCTGAATTGCCTGGGTTATAAAACTTTGTTTTTAGATAATTACAATATTCCTATAAAATATTTTACCTTAAATTACATCCCTCGTTTTAACTCCATTTTAACATTGATATTTCCAAAATATAATAAAAAAATAAACAAACTATTAAACTTCAATGGAATCATTCATGTGCTCAAAATTAAGCATGTATTGGTTACCATGGCTTTCATTTTTATTCAGTTCTTACACTCACTGTCTGAAATCAATGGAAGTCCTGTTCTATTAAGGATTTAAAAGTTTAATCCAGTAAATGGAGTTTCGCTATATCTGATTTCTTTATAAGCAAGTCCCATTACACTTTGGGGATTGTGCGTGTGTGTGGGGGGGGGAAGCTATGGAACCCTTATCCACTCCATAGGATCAATTTTTAAATTTTGGTACCTAAGATTAGATATTTAATAATGTCTTTGGCATCTAAATCATGCTTATTTTTGTGTTTGAATCACATAATGTTGACAATTTTAGACCCAGTTTAAAACACTGGGCCCCATATTGTGGGCTGTTTAAATAAATTGCATCAAGCCTCTATAAGAATGTGCTTGAAAAAGCCACCTTCACATAGACCTATTTAAACTTCAAAAAAACTAATAGAACATTGGCATTTTTAGGTCTCCACATAAATGTTTCCATGCATCAAAAACACCTTGTTACATGAAATATCCATATATTAGCAGCACACTAATTTTTCATACCATGGCATTTAATTACTCCATGGTAATGGTCCAAACAGTTAGTTAGAGGCAACATCTTTCATTGCAAATTAAATGGCCACTCTAGATAAGACAATGCTTTTGTGTAGCATACAGACTTAAATAAAATGCCACTAGAATATTTAATATTGATCATAACTGAATCTAACAGTTGGTTTATAGACCAGGGAGTGACTCATTCAGGTGAGCAAGGTACATCTGAAAATGTTGGTATTTTGTTTTCCTTACTTATCCCCCCTAGCTGGTGTGTTAATTTTGAGTGATATTTGTTTGTGTTTGTTTCTGGATAATTACATTAGTCCTATAAATTAAATTACATCCCTCATCTTAACTCCATTTTAACATTTATATTTCCAGAAAATAAAAAAAAATCGACAAACTATTAAACTTCATGGAATCATTCATGTGTTCAGAATTAAGCATGTGTTTTGCCAATGGTAGTTGTTCAAAGGGGCAAAGAAATCCAAAGAGCCTCATCTTCCTATAGCTTACATTATCAACATATATTGTATCAAACATCACACCCACAATGATAACAATAATATTACACGTCTTTTATGTTCAGAACATGCCTACTTTCCTGGTACTTTGGAGCTGAAGGTTTGTTTACTTTTTTTTCTTTAATTTTATAGGATAATAATTTTCATGTAATTTAATATCTCTGCAAATATTTTCTCCTCACCATTTTTGGTTCATCAACATGTTTATATTATGCAATTTACTTTCTTTTCTCTAGTTTGAGATTTTCTGTTCACTTGCTTTTTAAAATAATTCTTGATTGCAATATAGAAGTGTTTATCATCTTTCATCCGTTTTCTCACTGCTGGATATGTTGAAACTCAAGATCAAAATTCTCACTGTAAGCTAACTGAAGTGTCATTTTGCAGGTAAAATTTCATAGCCAGTAGAGGGAACCAGATAGCAGCACACCAATAGATGGAGGGCATTACCTGACTTTAGCAGGACTACAGTGCCATTCATTTATCTTTTCCTGATAAACAGGGAGCAGCAACTTAAAGAACAGATCCCTAATCCTGTTCCTGTTGAAGTTAATGTCAAAACTCATATTGATTTTAGTGGTGCATGATCAGATGCAGGTCTGAACTTTGTGACTCATCCCTTATTATAACTTTAATTCAAGAGGGACTAGAGAACTCAGCTTCTAAATATTCCATGGTGACCACCTGGGCTTTAATTACACGCTCTAGTTCAGGAGGAGAAATGTTAAACAATTCTAGTTAATATAACTCAAATATTAGTGTCATCCAGTTCATGGTTCCCCAAATAGTTTTGGGCCTTGAACCCCTGATTAAACAAACCTGGTCATTCTCTAATTGAGCGAGTAGATTCCAAATCAGCTTAGGTTGTAAATCGTGTTAATTTTAGAAAATTATTTGTGTTAAACACTTCTGAACATGTGTCCACATGTGGTGATGCAAGAATGTTTTGTTTCGGTTTATTTACTAAACGGCTGTAGCACTGAATTGTATGGTGGTGGGATAGCTCAGAAGAAAATATAGCAGTCAGCAAGGTGTATTTTCCTAAAGGAATAGGCTAGCATTTTCAAAAGTGAGTAGTGACTTTGGACACTCAAAAACTGAGGCAAATTTAGACACCTTAATGGGGGCTGACTTTCAGAAAGTTCTGAATACCCACCCTCAAAGTCAGGTACTTTTAAGCACTGAAAATGGAAGCTCCTCCCCCAAAATCTCCAGTCACTTTTGAAAACGTTGGCCCCTTGTATTTGTTAAATTACTTGGCTTTGTGGTTATATTCAATAAATTACCAGGAAAGCTCTTTAAGTTTATTAATACCATTCTCTAACTCCCATGTGTTGAGCTCAATATAAAAGCCTTCTATGCTACTCACACATTGCTTCTAAACAACCATTCTTATAGTCTTTCCACATAGCACCAACACAGATGCAGGGGGAAGCTCAGAAGCTAACTCCATGTTCACTGGGGGATCAAATTGTGCCCCTGAATCCTATCACATGCATTTTACAAAGTAATGTCCTCTAAAACTTTGCTAAAATAGCAGTTATAAATTGTATTCTTGTGGTGGTGATATTTATTATGGTGTGGAGTCATGGGGGACAGGGTGAGATCAGATGACTACTGATTACATTAAATAAGCTAAATAAAACCTACAATCAAGAACTAAAGCCAACAAACCCAACCACTCCAAAGTAGCTTCACTTTTTCTTTCTTTCTCCTCACTCTGTGGGCAAAATCAGGTTCAGCTTTGAGTTTGAATGAACGCATTCCATATTCAACTTTTTCCAGTGTGGAACTAGAACAACCCCACCAATGTTGGTCAAACCACTTATGCCCATCATGCCTCCTGTGGGCAGTCCATGCCTTATGACCATGACATGCATTATGGTATTGCCGGTGTTCATTCAATATGAAGAGGTGGACTATCCAAAACAACAGTGTAAAAATTAAATCAACTGAGTACAGTAAGGGAAATGCAGTGTTATATTGGCTAACCCTCCCGCCCCCCCCAAGTCCTCTTCAGAGTCATTGCTTCCCAAGATAGTCCCCTGTTCTTTAAGTATGGCCTACATTCTCTTGCTCTTAGAGGTTTGACTTTTACATTTGGATGTATTAAAACTCACATTGTATTCTTGTGCCCAGCTTACCAAGATATGCATCTCTCCCTCTCTCTCTCTCTCTCTCTCTCTCTCTCTCGTTTTATAAGAATTTTCGCCTGGTTTACTCATTTGAAATCCAGCTTCTTCAAAATGAACCGTATTTAATCTGGCACCACAAAACTGATGATTATATTGTTTCTCCAATTGTTATGTTCTTAAATATATGCTTAGTTACAGTCAACAAACCTTGAATAAAAGGGCTGAGAAATTCTTCATTTAAATTAATATTACACTGTATTCCTGGCCTTTTGGTCTTGCAGAACACACATCAATATTCAGCCTCCTAAATAGTGCTGCAAACTTAGTCTAAACAAGCTTGTTTAGATTATCTATTCCTTGCAAATAGTAATCCACCATCACACAGCCGTATGTGGATTTTGATCTAACTTTAATGAGATGCTTTTAAATTATAATAGTTGGTCAGCTGTTGATGCAGCTTTGTTAGAATGCACCTAACATAAAGTTCAATTTTTATCAGATTCAAAAATGTTTCCTTTCAGAAAGTACTGTGCAGTGCTAAGGGAGGCAGGGCCCTGAAATGCTACTGTAATTAGTTTATTTAGTTACACCATCATCACTGAGCAGCTGCATTTAATAGGTTGTAACTATAGCCTTGCTTAACCATGAACATCCTCATCTTAAAAGGCCATCTCTCCTTGCTGTCTGTCAGCTTTCACTGAAAGCTATGTGCATTGTTCCTAGTTCTTCTTTCTCCCTTTGTGTCAGAGAACTCTGTGGTTTTGATATTTTGCATTTCTTAGGGCTTGGAGTGTTTTATTAATCACAGTAAAATATAAATAAATGAACATTTTCTTTTGATGTGGTGATAAAGGGTTTTCCCAAGCTCAGTATATGGAATGACATCTTTGTTCTTGAATGAGTACAATAATACAATGTGTTTCTTTGTTATACAACCAACCAACTTGAGTAAATAAGATTTCATACAATATGTCTCTTCCATACTGCATTAGGAAAAAATTCCATGACTTTCCCTCTTTTAATGGTTGCATGAATAATACCTATTTAGTGTGTGCATGCACAACACTACATTAAAAGAACATTATTAAGGTTGCAAAGCCACGCGTTCCACTTAGGAAATTCCAGAGTTAAGGTTGCTTGTGCAATCTTAACTTGGCCCTTTTGAGCATATGGATTAGTTAGCAGCCTTTAATTACATGATCACATGCTATTTTTTCTATAGGACCCTGCCTCATTCAGTGCACAGATGGGATAGTGATCACTTAATGAGCACCAATTCCATACTTTGTCTTCTCATTGCTCAATATGGAACCCCAACCCTTATTTACTGCACGCTATTCCAGTCCTGCTCTGAATAAAGAATTACATTTCTCATGGGCTTTTACTGTGGTATGAATCAGTATAGACTCTGAGTGTCACAAATATTCAATTTATTTTCACATCACCTCTATGAGAGGAGTATGTATTATGCCTTTTACAGATGGTGCACAAATTACTGTCAAAAATATCCATTAATCTTAGGTGCCCAAAACCTGACTCTTTTTTTTTTTCTCAGTACATAGCCCTTTATATGTTCAAAGCACTGCTCCTAATTATTTGCAGCTGTGAGTGATTAGCACTTCTGCCAGTCAGGCCCTGGCCTATCAAGTAAGTTACCAAACAAGTGGAAACACACAGTTGGTGAACACCTGTAAAAAAAACTTGGTTTAAGTGATTTGCCTAGCATCACATAGGAACTCTGTGTCAGAGGCGGATTTGAATCCAGTTCTGCTGGGCAGCATTCAACTTTCTTATTCATCCTCTTCCTTCGTTCCCCTCACATGTGATTCTCTGGGTAGGGCTTGCCCTTGCCGATGGGGCTGTGGCAGCAGAATGAATCTGCTGATGCTGGAGTTGCTGCTGCTTGTGCAACTGCTACTATGGGCTGAGTAACCCCTGCTGCGGCTGGGATAGGGGGGAGCAGAATGGAGACCTCGCCCAGTCCATCCACTCCACCACTGTTGCTCCTGCTCCTGAAACACAGCTGCAGACCATTTCTACTTGCTTGTCTTCACCCACCCTTGGACTTCAGCAGCAGAGATTTGTATCACAAGTGCATGTGGATGCATGTATTTAGGATGATCAGACAGCAAATGTGAAAAATCAGGACAGGGGGTCGGGGGGGTAATAGGAGCCTATATAAGAAACTGTCCCTATAAAATCGGGATATCTGGTCACCCTACATGTATTTCCCCCTTCCACTTGACCTTTCCCTGCCCCCTCCTTCCCTCAATTTGCAGTTGGCTGGTGGGCCGCCTCCTCCTCTTCCCCCTGCCTGCCAGCCACCCCCGATTGGTTTATAATCCGTCCAATCTCAGGTAATCCTCCTTGCCCTTGCAATTTGCTGCTTCCTCCCCTCCCCCAGTTTGTTACTTGCATCCCCTCCAGTGCCCGTGGTCCCCATTTCTGTTATTTGCCTGTCCTCCAAGTCCCACCCCATTCCCCTTCAGTGTTTGTTTGCCTCTCCTCCCCCACCCAGAATGTCTGGTTTTGGAAGTTGCCTTCCCCAGCCTGCCCAAGCCCTACCCACTGCTTTTTGCTCCCATTCCCCTTACTGATTGTTTCCTCCTGACCCCACTTGCCCCCATGCATCTCTGCATCTCTATGCTTGTGTTTTCCCTCCCCATTTTTGTTTGATACCCCATTTACAGCACCCCATCACGATTCATCTGCCCTTGACTCCCAGTGCAGCCAGTGTTCCCTAAAGTTGGTTTCACCCAATCCCCCAGTTTGTTTACACCCTCCTCCTCCACATGCAACTCAGGGGGGAGGAGTAATTAGCCTCTGTCCTGACCCCCATCCTTCCCTTTAATTTTATTCCTCCCCCGCTACCCCCTGGTGACTGTTCACATCATTTGCCATCAATGGCAGAACCAGACTCAGCCATGGGTGAGGCTTCCATTCTGGCAGCTTTGTCTGAGACTGACAAACTGAGGGGGCAAACTGAGAGAGAGGGACCCCCTGCCACTGATGTTGCCCTACCTTGGCTTTCTCCACCATTCTTCCCTGTGGCTTTGAGCACTGCTGCCAATACCCTCTGTGCCCTCAGTGGGGCTACAGTAGCAGCCGGCCCTGTCAGTGACTCTGCTGCCAAAACTCCCACCACTGCCAAAGGAGCCCCCTTGGTCAGCAGAAAGGGCCAGGAGGAGGAAAAGGGAAAGAGCCCTGCTCAGAAGACCCTTTCTGCAGTGGCGGCTGCTGATGATGCTGCAGCCATGTCATCAGACATGGGACAACAGACATCAGCCTACTAGCAGGCCTGCAGCTTCTGCAATTCCCTGTTCACCTTCAGCATCAACCATGGGATGCTGTGTGACTCCATGGGGGCAGGGGTGGCACTCCTGTCTGTGAAGATCTTCAACCTCCCTCTCCAATGATATCCAACACCTTTGTCTCCCTTAACATCAACAGCTGTAGGGTGTCTCCACAGGTGCCCAGGTACTCTCCTTCAGGCAGGGAGGTACTCTGTGATCTGTCTGCAAGAGACTCACATTGATCCAGCCCCCAAACCCAGCTGGCAGCTCGAGTAGGGGGGCTGGGTGTACTTCAGTCACCTCACCATTCTGTCAGGTGGGGTGGTGTCACATTCTGGTGTGCAGTCCAGACCAGTGGAGGGTTTTGTCACCACCTGCCCTGCAACTTTGGGTTCCTCACAATGTTCTGCTGTTGTAACTTCCAACCCAGGCTGTCACAAACAACCTACCAGTATGCAGGTTACAGTCTGCGTGTCTGTGGCCTGGTCTACACTGGGGGGTGTCGATGTAAGGTACGCAACTTCAGCTATGGGAATAGCATAGCTGAAGTCAACGTATCTTATTTCGACTTACCTCCCATCCTCATGGCGCGGGATCGATGGCCGCAGCTCCCCGTCAACTCTGCTACCGCCGCTCGCCCTGGTGGAGTTCCAGAGTCAACGGGAGCACGTTTGGAGATCGATATATCGCGTCTAGACGAGACGCGATATATCGATGCCCGATAGATTGCTACCCGCCAATCCGGCGGGTAGTCTCGACATACCCTGTGTATAGCTGCAGCCCTGGTCCAGTAACTCTGATCCCAGTGGCTTGTCAGCAACACACCAGTCACACTGGCTTCCACCAACCTTGGTTACTACTTGCAGGGTGACCCCAACTCACTCCCGGTCCTGAATTGAATTTTCCCCAAAACATCTGTTCTGTGCTATCCACCCCTCTCCTGGACAGTTCAGATATTAAGATCTATTGCTTCTGGAAAATGAGTCAATAGTTGGATACTTTAACTGGAGTTACCAAACACTTCAGTTTAAACACAGTACTAGATTGGTTTAGATTTAAAAAAAATATTAACAAAAGATAGGATTTTAAGTGAATTAAAATATAAGAGATAAAGTTAAAAATAGTTACAAGCAAATGAAAGTGGAAATATGCATCAAAAAGTTTAAAATTTAATCTAGCAAGTTTTGGTTCAAGCATTTGTGTAACATGGCCTTTCCCACACACTGTCTTCCAGCAAGGTGGTGACTAACCCTGTCATTGGTCAGGATCTCTCCCAGGGATCCAAAGGTGCTGGTGTCTTTGTTGTCTTTGGTGTTCTCTGCTCCTTTCTTTTATTGTCCAGTAAATCTTTGAAGTGGATTCTTCTGAGGTTTACCCTTCAAAGTAAAGTTTATTCTAGAAGTCAAAAGGCAATATTGAGTGTAGTGATGAAGAAGGCTCCATGTTCGTCTCACCTGTATCTTCAGAAATGAAACGTGTCTTCTGCCATCTCTTCTTCCTGCTGTGTCAAGGACCCTGTTTGCTACTTATAAGTAAATTGAGGTAAATACACATTCCTTTCTGTTTAACAACTTTTGCCTAGGTAGGGGTGTGTGGTTTTGAACATGTGCTAATAACATCATACCGGGGAATTTCATAACTTTACATATAATGTTGCTCCATACATTTCACCATGATGTTACTGACCCGTGTGTTATTAGTTTTTTAAATGATACCTCACAGGGCATATTTTGTACAAAATGTATTGCAGTGGCTTTCAACCTTTTTTTTTCCATTTGTGGACCCCAAAAAAATTCAAATGGAGGCGTGGACCCCTTTGTAAATCTTAGATATAGTCTGCACACCCCCAGGGGTCCACAGACCACAAGTTGAAAACCACAGTAATAGTGTGTAGGGTGTGAATACAGGGCTCCTTAGAGTCACAGGAGACCACACTGTTCTCCTGAGACCTATGGCCTGAGGTGCTCGGGGTTGCCGGGGATGCCTGATGTGTGTCAAAGCCTATGCGTAGGGGATGATTCTCAACTTGCTAACATCTATTTCCTGATACTGGGACTTAGGTAGGTGTGCTTCTATCAGCAGGCATTTATCTTCTTTGCATCCTCGTGAGTACCTGGTCCAGGGCAGGGATTTTAACACTATCCTGTAAGCGTAGGACTGTTTAGGGACAAAGAAGTGCTAAGTCACCATGAATGTCCTCAAGGAGGTTGTCAACCATCACTCCCTGGTGGAAGTCTGGCATGACCACCACTGGATAACTCCACCACCTACATGTACGTCCCTTGAAGAACACTCAGTCGTGCCACTCCTGATTGGACCACATTTATATCTCTTGATTTCACATCTTGTGGGCCCACTTCTCCAGCATCAGGCTGGCCCCATTCTTCAATCATCAGCTGGTAGCCATGATGGCCTCACTGACACCTGGGAGGGTGAGGCCAGTCAACTGGAATTTCAGCAACAACTTGATGGAGAATGTGGGCTTTGTGGCATCCTTCCAGGAGTTTTGGCTGGCCTGGTAGAGGCAGATGCACACCTTTCCTGTGGCACAGATGTGGTGGGAAGTTGGAAAGGTCCATATCTGGCTCTTCTGCTGTGACTCCACCTGGGAGGGGCAGCTGGAGTAGAGGTGCGGCGATAGAGCAGTTGGAGTGGGAAGGTTTGGAGCTGGAGAGGCATGTGGCCACTCACCACAGGGATCCATCCTTCTGAAGAGAGTGTCAGGAGAAACGAGATAACCTGCTGGCCCTTGACGACCATCTGGCCTGGGACACCTTTGTTCAATCCACATCCAGTTCCTTTGGGAGATGGATTGTGGAACCCAATTCTTCTATGCCCTGGAGAAAAAGAGGGGGGCCAAAAATCATATCACTTGCCTCCTGGTGAAGGATGTCACCCCTCTTATGGATCCAGTGGAGGTATAGGAAAGGGTCCGGGCCTTCTACACCAACTTTTCTCCCTGGATCTGACCAATGCTGGTGCCTACGTAATCATATGGGATGATATCCCTGTGGTCAGTGTGGGTGACTGGGACTGGCTAGAGCAAACTCTCACTCTGGCCAAGTTCTTGGAAGCCCTCCATCTCATGCCCACAAAGAAATCTCTGGGCATCGATGGGCTGACTGTGGACTTCTAGCATGCATTCTGAGATGCCCTCAGCCCAGACCTTGTCACTGTCTGGGCCAAGTCCTTAGGGAGTGTGATGCTCCCCTTGCCAGGCAGGTGGGCTGTGCTTGCCCTGCCCTAAGAAGGGAGACCTCCATAACCTAAGGAACTGGTGCCCAGTCTCACTCCTCAGCACAAACTGCAAGGTCATATTGAAAGCCATCTCACTGTGTCTGGGTTCCGTGCTGGTGGATGTGATCCACCCCAACCAGATCTACACCATCCCAGGCTGGACCATTTTTGACAACTTCTATCTGGTCTGGGACTTACTTCATCTAGCATGTAGGGATGGTCTGTCACTCACTCTCCTGTCCCTGGGCCAGGAGAAGGCATTTGACAAGATGGATTCTGGGTATCTCATGGGCACTGTGCAGGTGTTCAGCTTTGGGCCCTGCTTTGCAGGCTTTCTCCAAGTGCTGTATGCCTCTGTGGAGTGTCTGATCAAGCTCAATTTGGCCTCGAGGGTGCTTCAGGGCTACCCGCTGCCTAGTCAGCTCTATACCTTTGCTATTTAGCCCTTCTTCTGTCTCCTCCACAAGAAGATGTTGGGTTTGGTGCTTTGGGAGTGTTGGACTTGTGGGTAGTCTTATCAGTGTATGCTGGTGACGTGCTCCTTGTAGCCCAGGACCTGAGAGACCTAGGCATGGGTGGAATTTTGCAAACCTATCTATTTGATGGCCTCCTACACATGGGTCAACTGGGTCAAAAGCTCTGGTCTGATGGTCAGGAACCGTTGGCAGGCATGCACCTTCTCGTCCATGCTTCATGCCATCTGTTGGGGCAGGCCCACTGCTCTATCTGGGCATCTAACTTTCTGCCACTGACCCTCCTCACTGGACAGCTGGAGAACTGGAGCAATCTAGAGGCCGCAATGACTGACTGGCTACAGAAGTGGACGTGGCTGCTCAGGTGCCTTTCCTTTTCGGGGAGGCATTGATGGTCAACCAGCTGGTCCTGTCCATGCTTTGGTACTGGTTCAAAACCCTGACCCCCGCCCCAGGAACCCTGGCCAGCTTCCAGAAGATCCTGGAGTTTTTCTGGCCAGGGATGCACTGGGTCTATGTGGGTGACCTGAGCATCCCCTAGGGGAGGAGTAATCAGGCCTGATCTGCATCCACAGCCAGATCTCCACCTTCAACCTCCAGGCCCTGTAGAGGCTTCTTTACAGTACACATAGTCCAGCATGGAGCATGCTGGTGCACACCTTCCTTCACCGCCTCTAAGGGCTCTGATCTCTCCTGAGATCTCTCTGAGATGCTGATCTTTTACCAGGACCTGCTCAGGACCTGGAAACTAGGCTTGGCAACCAGGTACACAGTGGCCACTGAGGGGGAGGACCTCCTAGCAGAACCCCTGCTACACAGCCCTCATCTCTATATGTAGGTTGTGAAGTCCCCCTTGTGCTCGAAACTGGTCATGACTGGTACCACCAGAATCAGAGACTTCCTGGACTACATTCAGAGAAGCTGTATGGACCCCGCTATACTTGGCTGGTGCATGGGATTGTCCACCCCATGCATACCCTGTCATGTGCTCCAGGAGGTGAGGGCAGCTTTCCCCCCTGCTTCTCTTACTTTCCTCAAGTGGGTCCTGCAGGAGGTGTTCCCGGACCACCTCTCACCAGGCCCTCCAGATCTCTTCATGAGGCCCTTGTCTCTCAAGCCTCCTCAGCTGCCCCAACAGGCTACCTGATCCAGTTGCACAGTATCCAGCCTGTCTGCCTCTGAATCACACTTGGTAAACATCTGTATGCATTCATGCTTCACACTAACTAGTTCCACATCTTCATGTCCTGTCCACACACCAAGTAGAGGGACCTGCCGCCACCTAAGAAGGCTGAGGAACCCTGGTGGGCCAAACTCTACTCCATTCTAGACCCCCTAGCCTGCTGGATATATTAGTTGTTGGCTCCTTCACAGAGCCATGAGCACAGGCATGTACCTGGTGTGGCACATGAACTCCCCTGACACCTGTCCCTTCTGTGGCAAGAGGGAGATCCTGGCACACATCTATGTAGATTGCATCAGGTTGCAGCCCCTCTTCTGGCACCTCCAGAACATCTTACTGAGTTTCTAGCTGGACTTTTCCCTGCACTTCCTGATCCTTGCACATCCCATCCATGGTCCCACAAAAATAACAGGACTTCCTTGTCAACCTCTTCCTGGCACTGGCTAAGACAGCCATCCATCATACCACAGAAGGAGGAGGCTGGATGGGGAGGGGTGGTGGTTTAGTTTAGGACCTTTAGTTTAGGGTGGGCCTAGACCTGCCTGCACCCATAGGCGCTGACTCCGTGGGTGCTCCGGGGCTGGAGCACCCACAGAAAAAAATTGGTGGGTGCTCAGCACCCACCAGCAGCTCCCCGCCCCGCCCCCCCACTCCAGCTTACCGCCACCTCCTCCGCGAGCGCGCCGCCGTGTCCTGCTTCTCCCCCTCCCTCCCAGCGCTTGTGCTGCGAAACAGCTGATTCGTGGGGCAGGGAGGGAGGGGGGAAGAGGGGGAACACGGCATGCTGGGGGAAGAGACGGGGCCGGGGCGGGGATTTGGGGAAGGGATCCAATAGGGGCAGGGAGGGGGCGGAATTAGGGCAGGGATTTTGGGGATGGGGTTGGAATGGGGGTGGGAAAGAGTGGAGTCAGGGCGGGGACAGGGGTGGGGGAAGGGGCGGGGGACGCGGGCACCCACCGGCGCCGGAGAAAGTTGGTGCCTATGCCCGTACCAGTACTTCAAATAGTACGCACCTTCTGCAACAAATGAGTAAGGAGATAGGAGAATTATCAACAACATCTTCCTTCACTGCACAGTCCAGGTTTATCTTCAGAGACACGCCATTCTGTACATTGAATAAGGAAGGGTTCCTGTGGAAAAACTAGTATGTGATCAAGTTTGTGTAACGTTCATCACTCCGCCCACAACCTTGTCTACTTCTGCTCTGTCCCCTTCAACCTTTTCCCTGTCCCGGTTACCTTTTCCCCACCCCAGCTCCTTGTCCCAGTCCTGTTGTTCTTACATATGCAGTTTCAGTCTCCTAGCCTCAATCTTTTCATCCCAGTCTCAGACTCCTTGCCCAGTCAATCCCTGTTTGCTCCTTCAGACTCCATGACCCAGTATTCCCTCCTCCTGCTCCCAATCCCAGTTTTCTTGCAGAAGCAGTCTCAGTTCCCTCCTCTCAGCTCCTCATCTGATCCTTCTCTCCCCCACATTGGCCTCCAGTCACCCCCTCTCAGCCTGTTTCCTGTTTCTACTATCTTAGTCTCAGTGTCTCTTCCTAGACTCCTCATCCAGTCTCAGTTCCCTAACCCCACCTACCCCTGCATGCGGGCTTTCCCCCCACTCAGTCCCCCTATGCTAGGAGCAGAGATGCAGGTGGCCTAAGATCCACTACACCAGATATAAAGTACACTGGTATGATCCTTCTGTGGCTTATTGCACTGTTCTTATGTTATTATTAGGGCCAAAATCTACCATGCAAAACAGCTTCACCATAGTGAAAAATTTGGTGCATTATCTAGCATTATACAAAATTAATATTAATTTAAAATGAATTATTTATGTAAATATTCCCTCTGACTCCTCCCTTTATCCTGCATCACTTTAATCACTACATTTATTATACACAAATTAATGCAGGTCTAATGTTCATAGTAGGTTGTAAAGCATACACAGCAATAAATGTCGTTTCAGGTTGGCTAAATGCTAAAATGATGGTGAGGCACTTGGTAATGGCAAATTCCACTTAATGGAAGTATACTCCAAAAACATGACTATTATTCCTGTTACAGTATACAATAAAATAGGGAGACGATTGAATAATGTAGTGTGAAGAGTTTCAGTGTGTCATTTATATGTGTATAATAATTAAACTCCTGGGCTATGATTGATTTCAGTCATTCGTCAACCTATTCTCAATAGAAAATAGCTCACTGCCTTCAGGGTTTTGCCTTTTTTTTCAATAAAGAAATCATTAAACAAACAAGCCAGAAGTAATCAACTCCCCCCAGCACCCTAAATGATATGACAGGACTAATTTAAACATACAAAAGTAAGGGAGCAGGTAAGGGAGATCAAAAGAATAAGGCTTATGGTTTATTTCCCAGGAGGTAGGCACAATGTGGAACCTTCTGATTAGCACATTATAAAAGTAGTAGTGCTTAGGTATTGGACAATGGGAAGGCTGTCCAACATCTAGATACAAGACTCCAAATTCAGCTTTTTCAGTCTTAAATTCTGAATTTGTGGGGTTTGGAGGATTCAGTGGGACCCTTACTATTATCCTAATTTAGTAGTTTAGTGGTTTAATGCAGATAAGCACGGAAGACACCAGCACTTCTGAGGTTACTGTATTATACTGCCATTCTTTCTTCCCCAGAGATCCAGTATACTCTTTAGCTATATCAACCTTTAGTATTAAAATTCAAACCTTTAAAAAAGCTTACTAGGTTGCAAACATAAGTACCCAAACTGTGCAGGAATTAGAAAATGCTAATAATACAGAGTTCCAGGCATAACCTAATCTTAGAGAGATTGCAAAAAAAGCCTAAAAGGCTGAGAATTTATGTATGTATTCAAAATATAGCCCCCTAAAGCATAAATGATAATGTTTCACTATCTCACATTTTAAACTCATTTTCATATTTAACACTAGCTTCAGTATGTGCATGTGCACATACATAGTCTGTCTATATTAGATTTGGCATGTGCAGTAATTGATTCAGGCACCAGAAATGTTTGTAAAAGTTCTGTGTTCACAAACAAATGTGCTCCTAATGTTTCACAAGCATTCCTAGTACCATTATATTTGTAATTCTTAGGCGCTTCCAGTAGTAACACAGCAATTTATGTGCATTTCAGTTTAGTTCATATGCATACACCAAAATAATTAACTCTGTTTTCTGAATTATAATATTATGTAAATCATGTGTATTAAAGCTTTCGTCCCTGTGTTGCTGATACCCATCAACCCAGTGTCCTATGTTTAAGAGGAGCTACAGTGGCTTAATCCAGTTGAAATCTAAAAATATAAGATTAAGGAATAAAAAGTTGAGGATAACAAAGCTTAAAATAGAAAGACACCTAGATGTTCACTGAAGTGACCAGTTTAGTTACGACTCTGTTTGCTATGGAGTGAGTTCTATATATTTATTAGATCATGGGCCTCTGATCCAAGAAAAGCTTCTTTTGGCTCTAATAATGACTTGCTTTGTGTCCATGGCCAACTCTTTTTAATCTGTTTTGCCTCGGATCCCCATCTGTAAAACGGGGATAGTTAAACCTATCTCACAGGACTATTTTGAGGATTAATTAATTTATTGTGAAATGCAATGCAGATGAGAAGTGCTACACAGATACTAAGAATTACTCATATTTAATAGCACATTTGTGTCTATTTGCTGTGCTCTGGTGAAAAGCCAGATACTGGAAACTTGGCAGTTTCCCTCTTCCGTTACTCTCAAATTGCATCTCTGTTTCTACTGCATACTCATTCCTGATCTCCCACCCTCCACTGCAAAAAACAAACTGTCTACCCTTCACCATCATATCTCTTCAGTCAGTTTTTGAGGATGTTAAACATTTAGTAGGAATAAACACTTTTAAATCAGCAGGCTTGGAAAACTTGCACCCAAGAGTCCTAAAGAACATGCGAATGGCAGTACTGGGTCAGACCAAAGGTCCATCTAGCCCAGTATCCTGTCTTCTGACAGTGGCCAGTGCTAGGTTCCCCAGAGGGAATGAACAGAACAGGTAATCATCAAGTGATCCATCCCCTGTCGCTCATTCCCAGCTTCTGGCAAACAGAGGATAGGGACACCGAAGGTCTCTGGCCTACTCATGGTAATTTTTGATAAATCTTAGAATACTGGGGAAATCACAGAAGAATGGAAGCATGCTAATGTTGTGCCAATATTCAAAAGGCAAGTGGGATGACCTGGATAACTAGAGCTTGTATAGCCTGATATTAATCCTGGAAAAAGTAATGGAGAAGCTGATACAAGTTTCAACTGATAAAGAATTAAATGTCATGAATACAATTAATGCCAGTCAATCTAGTTTGTGGAAAACAGGTCTTATCTAACGAACCTGATCTCATTTTTTTGATGTTCTTACACACTTAATTGATAAAGTTAACTGCAGATGCAATATACTTAAGCTTCTGATTTAACAAAATTACAATATCAATAAAGCACATGTTAAAGGAAATAGTTCCCACTGACAACTGTCATTGAATAGCAGTGTTTCTAGTGGGGTCTGCAGGGTTTGGTATTAGGCCCAACACTACTCAACATTTTAATCAATGATGTGGCAGTAAATAGGAAATCACTGCGGGTAAAATGTGCAGATGTCACAATTATTGGCCTAGAGGTAAGTAATAATTAGGACAGGGCAGTCAGACAGAATGATCTGGATCTTTAGCTAGGCCCATTCAAACAAAATGAGTTTTTAATACAGCCAAATGCAAAGCTACACATCTAGAACAAGGATTGCAGGCCATATCTAGAGAATGGGGGACTGTATCTTGGACAGCAATTACTCTGGAAAGGATTTAGGGGTCACAGTGGACAAACAACTCAACATGAGCTGCTAGTGCGATGCTTTGGCAAAGAAGGGCTAATACTATCCTTGGATGTATCAACAGGGAGTAGTAGGAGTAGGAAGATGATTTCTCTATACGGCACTAGTGAGATGGATACTAAAATACTGCATATAGTTCTGTTGTCTACATTTTAAAAGGGAAGTTGAAAATTTGGAAAGAGTGCTGAAAAGAGCCATAAAAATTATTCAAGAGCTGTGAAAATGCCTTACAGTGAGACTTAAAGAGATCAATCTGTTTAGTTTATCAAAAAGAAGATTGAGAATGGCTTGATTACAGTGTATAATTATCTGCACAGGGAGAAAATATCAGCTACTAATAGTCTCTTTAATCTAGTGGAGACAGGCATAAAAAGAACCAATGGCTGGAAGCTGAAGTCAGAAACAGTCTAATTAGAAATTAGGCACACAGTTTTCCACAATGAATGTAATTAACCATTGGAACAAACTGCCAAGGGAAGTGGTGGATGCTCCATTTCTTGAGGTCTTCAGATGAAGACTGGATGCCTTTTTGGAAGGTATGCTTTAGCCAATATCAGTTATGCTTTAGTCAAAAAAGTTATTGAGCTTGCTAGAGGGTTAACTTTGAAATTTAATGACCTGTGATATACAGGATGTTAGACTAGCTGATCTAATGGTCCCTTTTGGCTTTAAACTCTATAAATCTATTAAATCCTATACACATTTGAAATAAAAAATATGATCCAATATCTCCCTCCTCCCCCCCCACTAGCTAATCATTGCTTTCTTGTGCTGAATGTGATTTAATCCTCTAGTGCAAACACAACCAGCTAAAGGGATGGAATATGCAAGGTTAGGGAACTTGTTGCTAGTTTATTGCTCTGAAGAGAGACTTAATGTTGCTCTGGTTTACTCTTTCTTTCTTCCTCCCTTTTACTCATCGATATGATCTTATTAAATGTAGCAGGTTTCCAGATGTTTAGTGAAATCTGCTTGAAAATATGAGAACTCTATTGAACAACAACATCAACAAAAAGTTTTAGCTTAAAAATGATTTAGTTATAACTGAAGCACAGCGGGGAAAGGACAGAAATAAAGGGACTAAAATATGTCCCTCAGTTCTTACTTGTCCACTATATATATTCTGTTTGCCTGTGAACTTCCAAAGACCAAAGCAGACCTGATTCTGTCACTTTCTAAAGCTATTTAGTGGTATGGACAGCAAGTGGTGCTGCTGTACATAGAATAAAAGAAAAGCATTAAAAAAAAAAGAGAGATCCATATCCATAAATGAATGTCCTCTCTCCCAGGTAGAATATATATTTGAAGTCAACAGTGGTGTATAAATTGCCTGAATATCAAGCAGCTAAAGGTACTAAGGAACCTCTGGCTGGAAAAACAAAAAAGGAATTAGCAATTTTGTTTGCATACCTTCGAAGTCTTAAGTAGCCCACAAGAGACTTGCTCATTTTTAGTATTTCTCATGTTAATCCATAATTTATGCAAAATCTTAAACAGCAGCTGGGAGATCTTAATTAAAATCACCAGCTTATAGTTTCGTCTGGCAGAAACCCTGCTCCAATGGACAAAAAATAACAATAATAATGTAAAAAAAAAATAGAAAACTAAAAGTCGTTCTTGTCTTTTCCATACTTACTGTTTAAACCATTACTTACAATTAAATACATTTTATATTAGTATCTTTCATAACTTGTATAAACGGTAAGGATGTGAAACATAGCTTTGTTTTGTCCTTTTTTTTATTGTCAGCTGTCTGCTTATGTAAATCAGGCATTGGTACAAGAAGAAAAAATATAATGCACTGGATCACCCAAGGAATACCTTTTATAGCATTGTAAAACATTTTCATAAAAAAATCCTATAAATCATGCATAGTAATTTGATGTCTTACTGTTTCACATATATAAACAGTAAGAAATAGAGTTTCTACCAGCAGTAGTTTCATCAATTATTTATCAGTTATTTGAAATGAATGCAGTTGAAAGAAATTATGGTTATTTTCTTTGCCACATACGTCCCTACCAAATGATGGAACAAATTCTGAAACAGCATGACATCACTCCCAAATGGCTAAAACCAGAATTACTATGCTGCTTGTATTTTGGTCACCGTCACTTCCATGAACTAAATGCTTCTTTGTTATCAACCCCTCTGCAGATCATTCATGCAATGAAGAAGAAACATCCATGGATTGGGCTACTGCGGGCTAAAGGTGCAAGGTATGTGCACAAACATGAAAACTATGTCCTCTGAACTCTAGGCCACACTTAAAAGACCAATCCATATCTCTTGCTCTGTAACTTGTCTATGTTTTGAAAAAAGTCAGAATATAGGTTTCCAGTTTAGACTCTACACTGCCACTGCTGAAAATGGTCTTTCCTGCTAGAACCTATTGTGTGTGCAGTGCCTGCCAGCATGTAGCCTTAGAGCAGTTAGTAAAGTAAATGCACCAGGGGCAGGTTTAAGAGTAAAAGGTCTAAAGCAGGGGTCGGCAACCTCTGGCACGCGGCTCGCCAGGGTAAGCCCCCTGGCGGGCCGGGCCATTTTGTTTACCTGCCGTGTCTGCGGGTTCGGCCGATCATGGCTCCCCCTGGCTGCGGTTCACCGCTCCAGGCCAATGGGGCTGCAGGAAGCGGCGCGGGCCGAGGGATGTGCTGGCCGCAGCTTCCTGCCGCCCCCATTGGCCTGGAGTGGTGAACCACAGACAGTGGGAGCCGCGGCCGGCCGAACCTGCGGACGTGGCAGGTAAACAAACTGACCTGGCCCACCAGGGGCTTTCCCTGGTGAACCGCATGCCAGAGGTTGCTGACCCCTAGTCTGAAGAATATGGTGGCTTTTCAGTCACAATTAAAACATTTCCTCTCTTCAATAAAGATCTACAACGTTTTTAAATTGCAAAACTATGCAATAATGTTGTCTTAACATCTGAGTTTACATTTTGTGTGATAAAGATATGAAAAAATGTAAAATGTCTCCTGTGACTGGCTCTCCAAAGCTTGCGATCTTGGATTAATATTATCAGGGCCCCCCTCCTCTTTATAAATGCTTTTCTCTTTCCTTCTTATTTTCTAAGGCCTTGCCTTATATTTTGAAAGTTTTGTCTCTTCTATGGTTCTCTTACGAGATCCCAACTTTTTCTCTAACTTCAAGGCATCTTTTTCTCATTCAGCTTTCCCTTTTCTTCAGCTGTAGATGTGATATCTTGACTTTAGTAAGGCTTTTGACACAGTCCCACATGACATTCTCATAAGCAAACTAGGGAAATGTGGTCTAGATTAAATTACTGTAAGGTGGGTGCAAAATTTGTTAAAAGACCATTCTCAAAGTTGCTATCAATGGTTTGCTGTCAAATTAGTGGGGTACCACGAGAGTCTGTCCTGGGTCTGGTACTTTTAAATTTTCCTTAATGATTTGGATAATGGAGTGGAGAATGTGCTTATAAAATTTGTGGATGGCACCAAACAGGGAGGGGTCACAAGAACTATGAAGGACAGCATTAGAATTCAAAAAGACTTTGACAAACTGGAAAATTAGTCTAAAACAAGATGAAATTCAATAAAGAAGAGTACAAAGTATTAGGAATGAAAAATTAAATGCACAAATACACTATGGGATATAAGTTTCTAGTCAGTTGTACTCCAGAAAAAGGTCTGGATTACAGATTGCTGCTGCAAAAAACTACTAATATTGTTCTGGAATTTATTAACAGGCATGTCATATGTCAGACATGGGATGTAATTGTGCCCCTGTACTTGGCACTGGTGAGGCCCAACTAGATGTGGACAAATTGTAGAGCCCAGAGGAAAGCAACAAAAAATGAAAAAGAAAAACGTTTACAAAACCTGACCTGTGAGGAAAGGTTAAAACTGGGCATGTTTAGTCTTGTAGAAAAAGAACTGACAGGGGACCCGATAACTGTGTTCAAATATATTTAGGGCTGAGGACAGAGATCAGTTGCTCTCCATATCCACTGAAGGTAAAAAAAGAAGTAATGGGCTTAATCTGCAGCAAGTGAGATTTAGGCTAATATTAGGAGAAACTCCCATAGCTTCCAAGACCAGAAGAGGCCATTCTGATCATCTAATCTCA
>NW_020664373.1:357726-359816 GCF_002925995.2 Terrapene triunguis
AGGGCCTGGGCTGCTACAAACATTGACTCAGCCCCTGCTTAAGGGCCCGGGTTCCTGACTGACTATTGGATTGTTGCCCCGCCCTGACCTAGGGCCTGGGCTGCTATAAACATTGACTCAGCCCCTGCTTAAGGGCCTGGGTTCCCGAAATACTGACTCAGCCCCTGCTTGAGGGCCTGAGCTCCAGACTGCGTGATTGCTACCCCGCCCTGATTGAGGGCCCGGGGCTTTTTCTGACCTATTGGCTCAGCCCCTAACCATGTGTTTGCTGTCCCAGACTGCCGCTGGACCAGGACTGACGGTGGACCAGAGCGAGGCGGTGGGATATCCGCCTGTATGTTTGGTGAAAAAGGTCACCAACAAAAGAAGAAACCTTTAGTATTGATTTCCTTGTCATGTTTGCTTAATTTATATATATAACCTGTTTGTTGGGAAGGAAAAAGATATTTCAACTTTCTAAATTTCAGATTCAATCTAATTTATGAAAATTATGCTGGATTCCTTTCACTTTTTCAATTTCAATTATTCAATCCTGAACAACAGTCACATATCTATGGGAAACAATTTGGAGACGGGAATACTCATTAAAATCTTGATAACAAATATTGTGTGATCCCAGGGGCAAAAATGTTCTATGGTCTGCCTCTTCAGTTGTAGGGACAGACACACGGACAATACTGTGCTTATTCAGAGGGTCCTAGAATTTTGTGTAAGAGAGAGAAAATGTTTCTTGATTATATGAAGTTACTAATCATAATATCAACAAACCTATACTGAAATTAAAGACCTTAAATAATTAGATGTTAAAAAAGGAAATCGTCTTGTTCATATACTTTTGTTCTTACATATTTCTCATTTTATGTAAGGATTATAAAGTAACTCTGGCATGAATTCCTTCTCTGTTGTACCATTCTGGTTTATCATATGCTGTGTTCAGATTTCAATAAAACTAAGTTTATAAAACCAAAAGTGAGCACAACCCCCAAATTTATGAGACCATTTAAGATAAAAATGATTGAGGCTGTACATCTTAGAAAACTTTCACATACTTAACACTGTTCCAAAACTAAACTTGATTTTCATACCAATTACCTGTCCTTAGAGTTACAGTCATATTTGATGCTTTCTATCCAAAATTAGTAAGAGTAGACAAGGGCCATTCGTAGGTGGATGTAATAATAGATATTGGTCTAAACCAAACCATTCCTGGTCTCTGGAGGTATTGAAAATCCAAACCAGAGCATATTTTTACTTTTTATAATAGATTGAACCAAAACCTTAGACCTGAACACCATTAAACTTTGCTGCATTTGAAATCTGGACACTGATCTGTATTTGTGCCTGTTGTTTGGCTGTATACAGTAACACACACACACACATTTTATATATATATATATATATATATATATAGGTTAATAGACAATGTTTTTATAAATGTCTCTGTATTCCTTATGGGAATGTGACCGAGAAACTAATTTCCCCACAATATAGTATTTCAAAGGAAAATGTACATTCACATAACACAAAGAATGAAGAAAAATGCTCAATATGTGCATTTTTAATTGCACAATTAATCATGCTTTCTGGCTGTATTTCACAAACACATTTTCAAAGGTATTAAATAATGTGTGAAAGCATTTTGCCTGTTTAGATTCACTAATGCATAATATAATCAATTACTATTGTGAATTTCACTGTTTTGTTACTATTAATAGTATCTCCTAGAGAGGAAATCATTTGTTATCCTATACTTTGATAAATATGGCTTGATGAGGAGATAGACTTGCCTGGAAACGATGCCATATTTTCCTGCAAACTAGTTTAACTGCAGTGCGCATCACTACTCTCGCCAAGATTTTTAAGTTTAATTTTTGAAGTGTGCGCGTGTGTGTGTGTGTGCGGGCACACACAAACTGGGAGTGAAATCCTGCCCCACTAAAAACAAGGGGAGTTTTACCACTGACGTCAGTGGGACCAGGATTTCATGATCATCCTGTCCAATAGCATGCACAGGACTTTTTTCTACCATGAAACATCCTGAGATATAAGCCCTGAAAATATTATGCACAGAAAATCGATCTTATATTTTA
>NW_020664373.1:374816-393580 GCF_002925995.2 Terrapene triunguis
ACTACGCAAGAGGATAAATGGACACAAGTCAGATATCAGGAATGGCAATATACAAAAACCTGTAGGAGAACACTTCAACCTCCCTGGCCACACAATAGCAGATGTAAAGGTAGCCATCTTACAGCAAAAAAACTTCAGGACCAGACTCCAAAGAGAAACTGCTGAGCTCCAGTTCATTTGCAAATTTGACACCATCAGATCAGGATTAAACAAAGACTGTGAATGGCTATCCAACTACAGAAGCAGTTTCTCCTCCCTTGGTGTTCACACCTCAACTGCTAGCAGAGCACCTCACCCTCCCTGATTGAACTAACCTCGTTATCTCCACACTGATTTATACCTGCCTCTAGAGATTTCCATTACTTGCATCTGAAGAAGTGAGGTTCTTACCCACGAAAGCTTACCCATGCAAGTCATCTGAAGAAGTGAGGTTCTTACCCATGAAAGCTTATGCTCCCAATACTTCTGTTAGTCTTAAAGGTGCCACAGGACCCTCTGTTGCTTTTTACAGATTCAGACTAACACGGCTACCCCTCTGATACTTAAACTTAGTGGTCTTTTTAGTTCTGGCTCTGCCTCATTTTTATCCTTTTTTATGTTACATTTTAGAAGATCAGTAACAGGTAGTGACCATGCTTCCTTTGCTTGATACAGAGTTCAAGATATTCGATGTCTCATGCATGTATTCTTTCCTTGAACTATGCCGATGTTACTACAGCAACCAGTTGTTTGCAGCAGGGAACAGCCATGTTTGTTAATTTGTTCTCCTTTCTTGCTGCCAGAGTATCATTGTAAAATGTCATATGTCAAAAGATACGTTTTCATGCACAAAAAGCCCTCAAATTCATCCATAGAATACCTACAAATATATTTCTGTCTGTAAAGAAAGGAATCCAGGAATAAGTGACAGGCACCATCGTAATGTGGGAATGGAAATCACAATAACTTCAAGGCTTGCAAGTATTGCTCAGCCCAGGGAAACTGTATCTCCCAGTAACATTAAAGGGTGTCAATTCTGTTCTGAGCGATGGGAAGGGTCTCTTCACCTCCACTCAAACTCTGCCCAAAGTGAGCTCAAGAGGATGGGGGAGTTACAGCATTAAGAATCAAACTCCATTCTTTCTGTCTATGCTTTTTTTTTTTTTTTCTGTGCTGGTGCATCTGCATGACCTGTGAATGTGCTGCACCCAGCACATATATGACAGAGACCACATTCTGGAGCCCTTACTTATGATCAAGGAATTCACAAGAAACATTGTTTCTTGCTATTGAACCAAGGTGTGTTTTATACAGCACCTACTTTAATGTTCCTAATTCCATCACTTCCTATTAATAATGAGAAAGATGAGACATTTGTCAGAAATATTTGGAAGTAATATCATAATAATGAGGATGCTCATCAAAAGTAGCATTTTCCTGTGTTCCCAATAAATAAGATTAATCAAGGCTGTCATTCTATATACTCACGTTTTTTTTAAATACCTCCACTCATAATTGCTATGAAGAAACTTGTCTGTTCTCTTTTTGTTTCCTGTCCTCTTTTCTTGACTCATGCTTTCTGACAAGCAAGGCTTCAACTTTTGTTGTTTCCCTTTCCTGACTCTTGTTATCACTTTCTATATTAGTATGAAAGGGAAAAAATGATTAAAAGAAAACCATTTCCCTGACTGAAAAGTAGATAGAAAATGTGCAGGTTTTATTGAGTGCTGGTCCTTCTGAAATCATAGGTGTTGTAAAGGTGCATGACCAATCATCTTGTTGAAGCAGTACACTGTGGCATCAGAGTGATATAGAAATATGTTTAATATAGGTTCTAATAGGCATGTCTTCTGTGGGACCCACACTTTTAATTCCTGCTAAGTGTGAAGCCTTAGTCATTAAAATCTCTTATCATATGCAAATCCCGCTCTAACCATTGTGGCCACTCTAGTCTTAATCTCCACTCTATCTTTCAAAGAGTGAGGCAAGCAAAAGCAGGGGCTGTCTTTTTGTTATGTTCAATTACTGTGCCAGCCCACTGAGGCCTCACTAGGGCTTCCAGGTGTTACTGCAATAATAATATAATAAATAATAATAATAATTAATAATACATAATAAATAATGCACTGTTTTGGCTAAGACACAGCCTTGTTTGGTATAGGACCAAATCCTGATCCTGTTTATCGTCAACAAACTCACATTGAATTCATGGGAGCAAGAATGAGCCCATTATGTCGCTAGAAAAATTATTTGTATTTCTTTTCCAGTTTAAAGGTGCTCAGCCTTCCTACCTTCACTACCATTGAACACTGGGCAATTCTCTTCAATGGGATATCCATGACAATTGTCTTCAGAAGACTGTGCAAGTTAGTCACTGAGATACCATGCTGATGAGTAAAGAATAAGTGCCCAGATGGATTCATTGCCTATTACTATATAACAAAAACTTTTTAGACTATTTATGTAAGTTACATATTATCTGCCATCTTACTGTCCAGTCTCTCACTGTTTTCATTTCCCCCCAAATATATTTTGTATAGCACTTACTTTGCTTGTTTTTACCTGTTTTTTTAAATGTCAGCACTTCCACACTGTTGTAAAGGATACAACAATACAACATAATTGACTGTGAAGGTCACTGCAACATTTCAATAATACCTTGAAGACAATTTAGTCATATGATCAGATAAAAAAAGTAATACATATTCAGAAAAAGAAAACATCCCCAGGTGCATTAATGTAAAAAGAAAACAGATCTATACTGTCTCTAAAATATCCCTGTCATCATCCTTTGCATTTAGGTAGCCTGTGCATAATATACTCCCTGTGCAAATGAAGGCAAAGATGTGCTCCAGAAAGGGTTGTTGCTTATGATCTATCCCTACAGATACTGGAAATGAAACAGGATGAGCGCTGGTCAGAATGAGCCCAATCTTGGAGCCCAGACTCTGTATTATTGACTTCAAAGAGACTACATATGAGTTAGAGCTACAAGTTCAGGATTCAAATGTTACTCCCCAGCACTTATTCACTTTCAGAGAACCCATGATGTCCTCTTCAGGCTGGTTTGGTATTTTTAGTGGATCAAAATTTGTACCAGAATAAAATGTTAATGGTGAATCATTTACTGTTTGCTTTATTTATCAGAGTAGGTCCATTGCCATTGATACAACTATATACTCGTGAGTAAATTTAGCAGGGTTTAGCTCAGTAAAATATTACACAAGTCATACTGTATTTGGCTGGCCAGCTGCAGCTAAATTTTAGTGCTTTTGCCTAGCTGAGTGTCCAGGAATAATGAGAATGTCTGAAGGACCACAAGGCTACAACCTGACTTGACTATTTGCGGGCACGCTGCCTCAGAATAGTGATGTGCTATGGTGGGGACTAGGGGTGGAAAGATACTTAGGCACTGAAACCACAGACTTAGGTTCCTAAGTCTTGGATTTACATACCTAAGTCCTAATTTTGGCTCCACTGCGATCCACATAACTCCTGCCAAACTTATAGGTGCCTAAACTCACTCAGCACCAAAGTTTCTCAGAGTAAATTCCCTAGGTGCCTATGTTTCTGTCTCTGGATGTGTGCTCTTCTGCCTCCTTCTAGGCATCTGGACATCCTCCGCCTAAGTCCCAGAGCGATTCATGAACTGGGGAAAGACAGGCCAGCTAGATCGTCTACAGGGCCCAATCTGGTAGGTGTGCTCAGAGGCTGCCTGCTAGATAGGCTCCCATTCAAAATTCCAGGTGCATGCTCCAACACTGGGCTAAAAGTTATAAGGAGGGCACCTCTGCCACCACTGCTGGTTGTTTTGTCTGGAGGCAGGGCCTAACTCATTTCTTCAAAGCAGCTTAGTCACCTAAGCTGCCTAAGTCCAAACATTGGGTTCCTGTTCATGGATTGCCTAATTGACATAGGTATCTCCCTACAGCCTGGACTTAGGCTCTTTTCTCTGAGAGAAAGGGCTGCGGGGAGGGGGGTTTGAACACACCCATCTGGTCAGCATTGTGATGCTGGCAGACCAGGTGTCAGCTCATGCCAAAGCCCCAGGCCAATTTACTTGTGTATTAGTATAAATCAGTGTTTCCCAACGTTGGGACGCCACTTGTGTAGGGAAAGCCCCTGGTGGGCTGGGCTGGTTTGTTTACCTGCCCCGTCTGCAGGTTCTGCCGATCGCGGCTCCCACTGGCCGCGGTTCGCCTGAAGGACCAGGCCAATGGGAGCTGCTGGAAGCGGTGGCTTGGCCCGCGCCGCTTCCAGCAGCCCCCATTGGCCTGGAGCAGCGAACCGCGGCCAGTGGGAGCCGCGATCGGCGGAACCTGCTGACGGGGCAGGTAAACAAACCAGCCCAGCCCGCCAGGGGCTTTCCCTACACAAGTGGCGTCCCAACTTTGGGAAACACCGGTATAGATCAAAGTGATTGTTAAATGTATAAGAGTGTATTTGGTGTTTCCACTTCATGTAAACTGCATTGTTTTCACTTAACTGTATCTCATTGTAATATAGTAGCGAACATTTATATTGTGTATACCTCTGTAACTAAACAACCCATCAAACGAGAAAGAAGCCATGTGGAATGCAAATGGAGAACTTTAAAAGGAAAGTGCTAATTTCACAGCAAGCAGTCATTGTGTGTGCTGATTGGAGGTCAAAGACCCCAAAATACCTTCCTCACTCTCTGTCTTCAAAGTAAAAGCCCATGACAGTATATGACTGACAAACCAGTCAACCTGGCTATGACCCATAACAATTTAACAAAAGGCATTGAAATGTAATCAAGATAATCTATTTGTATGTGAATTTCAAAGAGATGTACAAGACCAGCAACCATTAACCCAGTTATTTGTATTAATAGAAATCAAGGGTACGTGATAAATGTATTTTCTGTGTTTACCACTATATCTTTGTTAGAAATTTAACAATGTAACCAGATTAGCTTGCTGATGCTAATTCCTTTTCATGTCTTCATTGCTTTATATTATCCATGCAAATGGTTCAGTTAACCTTAAGATCAATGATGTAAGATATTGCAAGAAACTAATATTATCTACATTGTCTTCAGCTCAACTATCTGTGCTATAATGAAGTACTGGCCAATTGCCTTGTGTGAATGAACTAGTTTACCTGTGTATGCAAAGGAAATAGAAGGTTAGCTTCAAAGCAATGGTGCACAGACAATCTGAACTGCCTATTCTTCCTCGGGGGAAGGTCCTTCTGTGACAAGAGGCTTGCCAGCTGGCTGGAGAGCTATAAAAGAAAGCCCCCGGCCTGATCCTGCCATCTCTAGTCTGCTTAAACTTTGAACAGGGAAAGTATACATTGTAAGATCTTCCAAATAATGATTTGGAATAACCTGGAAAACACATGGAAAGACTTGAACAGACTCTCCACCTGGACTTCCTATTGGATTATAACCCTTTAAACTGATTTCAGAAAGACTTTTACAAATCAGCCAAAACCGACCTAAGAACTTTACACATATTTGTGTGTATATTGATCTTTTAACCATTTGCAACTCTCTTCTTTTTATTTTTATTATTGAACCTTTAGTTTTAGTTACTAAAGGACTGGCAACCGCATCTTATTGGGAAAGATCTGAGACTCTCATTGACCTGGAGATAAGTGTCTGGTCCTTTGGGATTGGTGAGTCAGGTTTTCAGTAACCCCTCACTATATTAGATTTGGCTGTCTAGATGGGGACCAAGGTCTGGAGTGCTTAAAGGGGACTGTATTTTGCTTTTTGTTAACCAATGTGGTATTACAGAACCTGATTTGGTGAATCTATTGGATTGGTGAATCTAACTATAGAATAAACCATGAGTTTTGGGGATTCTGTCCTGTTCCTTGGAGTCTGTCCTTAGTGTAGCATTCTCAGTGTGACCCATCCTGGCACCAAGTCACACCCTGTCATCTTCTTTTCTGTGAAAAGGGTCTATAAGTATGGATTCAAAGTAAGATCCTTCATCTCTGGACTGTTTGCACTCTTACAGGGAAGTGTACCAGATGCAAAGCAGAGATTGCTAGAGACAATCTGGGTACCCTGAAAAGACTTTTGGGAAACTGGCAGTTTATTACATCACTGCCACCATTTGGAATTATGAACTCTGACTCACCCATTCATATATTTCACCTGTTTTAACCTCCCATTTATTTTTCTTAGCTAAAAAACCTTTAGTTAGTTTGCTATAGAATTGGCTGTCAGTGTTGTCTTTTGTGTAAGATCTAGAGTACCAATTGATCTGGGGTAAGTGACTGGTCTCTTGGGACTGGAAGCAAGCTAAATGTGATGTGATTTTTGCTGTGGGTGACCTTTGATCACAAAGTCCAGTTTGTTTGGGTGGCAAGATAGACTGGAGAGCAGGGCCGGCTTTAGGAAGTGCGGGGCCCAATTCGAACAGTTTCGACGGGGCCCCGGCAGGGATGACTAAAAAAAAAACACGTAAAAAAACACGTGGGGCTTGTACTCACCGGGCGGCACTCCTAGTCTTCGGCGGTGGGTCCTTCACTCGCTCCAGGTCTTTGGCGGCACTGAAGGACCTGCTGCCGAAGTGCTGCCGAAGACCCGGAGTGAGTGAAGGACCCGCCGCCGAAGTGCCGCCGAAGACCCGGAGCGCCGCCGGGTGAGTAAAAATTAAAAAGGAGCCTCTAGCCAGGGAAGGGATTCTCGGCCACTTGCCCCCACCCCGGCAGCCCTGCCACTGGGCTCGGGGCCCTCTTAGGTGCGGGGCCCGATTCGGGGGAATTGGTGGAATTGGCCTAAAGCCGGCCCTGCTGGAGAGTATAACACGGCTGTCTGTGACTCCATGGTAAGACTGGTATAGTGATCCAGAGTTCACATTTGATACTGGCTTGGTAAAATCTAATTATAGAACACACCACAAGCTTGGGGTATCTCCTCTGTTTTCTGACAGTCTGGCCTGTTGCTATGATGACACACCCACCTCTCACCCCATCTCTGACTAATTAAAACCAAATGGTAGCACACTAAATACAAAACGTTCCAGTACTGAGAAAGCAGTCTCACCTCAGGAATTCACCCACCAGCAGTCACACCAAAAAATAAGCTGATGCCAAAGAAATTCTCCCTGCAAAAAAATGTCATAAATTAAATAAACCTTAAAAAAAACCCTTTGTGCTAACAATTTAGCAAAACAAAGTTGTAAAAATAAGCCATAATGCGTAAAGCAATAAATAAATGTAAAACATGGGGGAATTCATATAATGGGTTAAAACATGTTATTTTAAAGGTTTTAAAAATGTAATAGGTTAAAATCTAAATAAAGTAATAGTGGTTTTACTATATAATGTGTGTAAAGTGCACACAACTCTTTAAAAACAACTCTGTAGTGCAGTTTAAAATCAAGCTGCAATAACGCTTACCCCTCGCATGACCATGAGCGGATCCTGGGTGGCCATTGAGTAAAGTTTGTCTGTATATTAGGAATGGTGAACATTGCAAGTTTGGTGTGTGTATTTTGTTGTGTATAGATAATAAATACAAGTTTAGGTACCACTGGGTAAGGAAATTAGGAAAAGGTCCTGCCACACTGTAAAGGGCCAGTGAACTCCGGGCCCAGAAAGGGTAGGGAGTAAAAGCCTAAATTCTGTGGATAGCAGATTGGTGGAGAATGAAGGCAGCCTAGGTCATTCGGACTGAATTGACCGAGCCTAACACAATAAAGAACAGGATACTGGTGCCCTAAGGCACTGTACCAGGAGGGGTGGGGACTAGCAGAGAAGCCCAACCTCCTTGCAAAATGGGTACCAGACCAGGGCCTGTGCCCATGGGGAGATAATTCCTGTCAAAATGCATTGAAAGCTGTGTGTAAAGGCTTTAAAGCATATTGTAATAAAAAAAATCAAAACCAAGAAAGGGCGAGTAAACCCCAGACCCCTCCCCTCAAAAAAGTTAAATGCCTAAATTCTGCAGGTAACAGCCCTGAGATGAGCCACACCAGACAGTGTGACAGGCATCTCCCACTGGCTAGCTTACGTAGTGCGCTACCTAGTGTGCTGGCTTTTGTGGATCACATTCTTGTTGCCGGTCTCTCTACCTAGCGAGGGGGAGGGTCTGTTACCCAAGCTCCAGCCCAAGCAGGAACATCTACATTGCTCTTTTTTTAGCCCCACAACCCAAGCCCCATGAGCCCGAGTCAATTGACCCAGGATCTGTGGCTCAGTGCTGTGGGTTTTTCTTTACAGTGTAAACATATCATCACTTAACCACCTCTAATCTGTGCCCTATCCAATAAAAAAACTGAACTGTACTTACTTCAAAGAGCCTTGCTAAAAAGCAGGTGCTAACTCACCTAACTGCAGTGCAACCTAGTCCAGACAGTCAGCAAAGTAGCTCAGATTGTCAGCAACCAAGCCTAGATTTCAGAACACAACAAACACTGCAAAGCGCCCAGAGTCCTACCAAATCTGATGGCAAGTTCCCAGCAGAGACAATCTTCCTCTTTTGCCCCCAAAAGTTAATCAATAGCGATACAACAGAAGGCCCCAGAGATAAAGCTGGCTATCTTCCCTTAGTCACCCAGCTATCTGAGAGAATTCAGTCAGGGGAAGAAGGATAGGGAGCAGAATGGAAGGCTGGCTTTTGTGAAGGGCTGAAGTGCCAGAGGCTGTTGGAGACCAAAGACTTAGATTGGGCAGGACAGTTCTCAATACCAGAGCTGGGAAAGGCAGTGTAACTCCAGGAGAGGGTTGAGGACAGGGCTCAGAGGATAGCTTGATTATTTGGGATTACACCTCAACATCTGGTTACCTCAGAAGAGGTTTGGACTAGCCACTTCTCAGCTGGAAAGCTGAGTGTTAAACAAAGACAGACAGCCTTCAGGGACCACTGGAGACAAAACCACATTTTAATTCAACACAAGCGATGCATTGGTGGAAAATAAGCACCATTATGGCCAGTCACTGTGATAAGCTACGTGATGGCACACTTACGAATTATTATTTCTTACTTGTAGCACCCACATAGTTATAATGATTGTCAAAATACAAAAAAAAAAAAAAAGAAGCACAGTCATTATGCTTCATCTTCCATGACACAGTAGTTCAACCAGAGGGGGATACCATGGCGCATCATAGCAGATGTTTCAATTTTCAGTTAGGAAAACATTTCAGCAAAACTGAAATGGTCCCATGGAAAATTTTGATTTTTTTTTAAATGTCATTTTTCATCCAAACCCATTCTGATGGAAAATTCCCGACAGCTGTAAAATATAAAACTATATTAAAAGAACCTTTTTTTTAGGTTGCAAAGTTAAGCCCTGGAAGGTGAAGAAATGAGGCATGGTTCCTGTAGGAAAAACAAAAACAAAAATTCTGTGATCATGTAATTATAGGTTGTTTTATAATGCTTAGGGGAAAAAACTGGCCCAATTAAGGTAGCTCAAGCAACTGTAAATCTGGCATTTCCTAACTTCTGAGTCTTTGACTTTGCAGCTATTCTATATTGGTTGTTATACCACACTTATATCTGTAAACTTTCCAGTTAATCATTAAGCAATGTGACTAATATCTGCCATGTGCTTATTCTCTCATATTTTCCCCAGGAGTAGATTTGTGTGCAGTGGAGTTTTGGTTTGGATTTTTGCAAATATGTATAAAAACAACTGATGCTACATGGATGTGTATGATAAAGAAAGGTCAAAGTATGAAGTATAAGGAGGAGTGTGATAAATTGTTCTCCTTAACCACTGAGGGCAGAACAAAAAAGTAATGTGCTTAAATTGCAGCAAGGGAGATTTAAGTTAGACATCAGGAAAAACTTTGTAACTGTCAGGGTAGTTAACCACTGGAACAAATAACCTAGGGAGGTTGTGAAATCTCCATCACTGGAGATTTTTAAGAACAGGTTAGACCTGTCAGGGATGGTCAAGCAAATATTTAGTCCTGCCTCAATGCAGAGAATTAGACAAGATAACCTATCAAGGTCCCTTCCAGTCCTACACTTAGAGTGGAATGTGGTAAGTAGAGGTGTGCAAGAACCAGATTTTCTGTTTCATGGGAAATTCCATGATTTTGAAAAAAAAAAATTGTTCCAAAATGGGGGGAAAAGTCCCCAAGAAGTTCAAAATTTCCCCTGAAACAAAATACTAATAAAATAATTTTGTGTTGAGGGAAACATTTTGTTTCAATAACAATGAAATGTTTAGTTTTAATTTTGACATTTATGTTTTTTATTTAAAATAAAACAAGTTGTTTTAAAATTAAAAATAAAAACATTCTAATCCAAAATATGTCAAAACAGACTGTTTCAACCTTATCAAGTTTTTTCCCCAAAATGAAGTTTCTTCAGAATTATCATGTTTCCTTAAAATAGTTTGCATCTGATGAATTGGCATTTTCTGATGGAAAAAAATGCAGTGTCAGAAACTTTCTGACCAGCTCTAGTTGTGATGTTTGTAAGATGTTCCTAGCAGAGTTCATTCCACAGTGTTGGTCTAATCCCCGAGACAGCTCTGTCTGCAAATTAATTATATCCTTTCAACACAGTTGTGTGTATGTGTGTGTATTTTTCTACAGTGTTTTAAATGAAAAAAGCAAAAAGAAATTCTATTATGTGCATTTGTAACAATCTCTCACAATCACCATCATGGATCATTAGTGTATGTTGAACCTTTAACCTGTAACACAGAATGCTACTATTTGAACTATAGGACTAACCACATTAGCCAGCCGTGGGAGAAAATTCTTATCTCAGAGTGGGATGGACCAGTGGCTTCAGGTCCTGGTCTAGGGGACTGAGGAAGTCCAGCATAGTCCTTCCCTTTCTCTCTCTATCCCCTGGAAGTTTGTAGTATTCCAACAGGAGAGCTTGAGCCACTAGGGCCATGTCACAAGTCTTGGTGGCCTGTATCTCTGTCTAGGTCTTTCCCCCTCCTATAGCAGCTTTGGAAGTTCCCAAATATTTCTAGTACCCTGTGCAGTTGTTACTGCTGCTGCTATGATGGCAATGGCAGTCAGGCTCTTTGCAATTTTCACGGCTTCCCAAATTGTCCTGAGGAAGACAAGTGAGAGAATGGATATGGTTATTTTTACCAGTATATAGCTCTGCAGCAGCTGAGCAGACTTTCATGGGACAAAGAGAAAGCACCTCTGCAGCCTGTGTTTTTTTGCTTCTGAAAAAACATTAGCAGTCTGCTGGAAACAATGAAGGCATGACAGATTCTCAGAGAGAATGTCAGAAGAATATTTTATATGGAAAGTGCTAAACAACTTACACACAGGGATAAATGCTGTCTCCCCCTATAATTTATAGATGATCCCTAACCTTGCCAGAATCAGCTGGCTGACATCTTCTAGGCATCACAATACTTCATCTTGAGTAGTGTGGCAGGACAACCACTCACCAGCGTGGCACCTCCTGCTGGTTGTCCAGGGAATTAGCTCTTCCAGCCCAGAATGCCCTCTGCCAGCTGATGTCTCCCGCTGGCCCCCGGGTCCCTCCTGGACCCCAGTGCCCTTTACCCAGGCGATCTACCCACCGCAGCAACCCACAATCTCGGTCTCCCCACCCAGGGGACCCCCCAAACCCCTAGCCCCACTTTGCCTCTACTGCCAGTCATCGTCGAGCCCCCGCTCCCTGGGGCAGACTGCAGTCTGTAAACCACTCATTGTCGGAAAGGGGGTTGGATCAGCTGCCTCTGCCTATATCTGGGCTGCCCCTCTGCAGCCCTACTACCCTTGTGGGCCCTTAACTCGGCCTGCAGCCTGGGACTTTGCTAGGCTGGAGCTGTCCAGCTCCCTCTGCCCTTCCCCAGCACTGCTCCACCCTAGATACCCTTCTCAGCTTCCCAGGCAGCCAGGTCCTTCTCTCTCAATAGGCTAGAGAGAGTGTGTGTGTGTTTTCTGGCCCACAGGCCCCTTATAAGGGCCAGCTGGGCCCCGATTGAGCTGGCCACAACTGTCCAGTCACTACCCAGTCAGCTTCCCCCAGCTGTTCTTAATCCCTTTCCCTGCTGCAGCCCTCTCCAGGGCTGCTTTTAACCCCTCTTCTGTGGGAGTGGGGCAGCTGCCCCACTACAAGTGGTTTCTTGCAACATGTGTTAACTCCTTATGCTGAACAATCTGTTACACTAGAGTATCACACCTGAATACAAGGTGGGTTTCCCATACCTGAAGAAAAGCTCTGTGTAAGCTTGAAAGCTTTTCTCTTTCACCAACCGAAGTTGGTCCAATAAAACGTATTTCTTCACCCACCTTGTCTCTCCAATATCCTGGAACCAACATGGCTCTATCAACACTGCAAACAACGAAGCAGAAGAAGTAGAAAGTATGAAGACACCTGTAGATGGTTTCTTTTCTGCAGAGATTATTCTAAAAGCACAAGCCTCTACTGCTCAAGCTAAAGACCAAGTCCATTAGCTGTGAGGCAACAGCAGATTTATAAAACTTGCTATGTGGCCTTGGCATTAGAGTGGCAAAAGAACCCACACTATGTTAGCATGGGTGATAATAGTCTTATTAGTCACAGAAATATATGAGATTTAGAGCTTCATATGACTAATATATAGGCTTGGAAGGATTATTTTTTTATTGGGAAACATCGATTTCATCATATACACACAGAGCAACACAAAATATTTCAACTGATAATAGAAAATTACAGATAGACAAAGTAAGAAATGCTGCTTGAGAACTTTAAGAATCAAAATCCAGTGATTTAGACTTGAATTAGGCTTGTTACAAATGTAGTAGTGAATGAATTGTAAAAACAGGTATGATTTGTTGATTTAAGGATATTTACTATGTATGTTTTATCAAGGAATGTTGCATAGGCGCCGGCTCCATGGGTGCTCCAGGGCTGGAGCACTCACAGAAAAATATTAGTGGATGCTCAGCAACCACCAGCAGCCCTGCGGATCAGCGCCTCACCTCCTC
Organism: Terrapene triunguis; assembly: GCF_002925995.2. Classification (NCBI taxonomy): domain Eukaryota; kingdom Metazoa; phylum Chordata; order Testudines; family Emydidae; genus Terrapene; species Terrapene triunguis. The sequence goes on from NW_020664373.1 coordinate 387,687, forward strand.
CTCCTCCGCCGTGCCTCCAGCCCGCTGGACCTCTTTCATCCTAGCTAAATAGCCACTGAATATAGCTTTGGATTTTCCACTGCTAAAGGTTAGTAATAGTAATGTGTCTTGACTGTTCCAACTTTTCATGTTATCTTTAAAATGGAAGACGGTAGAGTTATTGATTTTTCTAAGACATATTCTACTGCCAGGGCTTGCTTTCTAATTGATTGTTAAGCTACAACATGATTAAAATAAAAGGCTTTATGTCAAATCACTGAATGCTAATCTAACATGAACGACTACTAAACCTATTGCATAATCACCACATTTCTTCCGCACCATTTTTTTTAATATGGCTGTTAACTTTGTTCAAATCCATTAACAAAAATAACAACAAATACTGACTGTAGTATACAGCCACATCAGAGTTCCTAAAATCAATAGAAAGCTACATTATGTTCGCCTCCATTGCTAATTCAATCCTTCATTACTGAACTTTAAAAGACATAAGTGCCTAAATCCCAGTTTTGGCTCCACTGCAGAGCATGCACACTGTAGCCTCCCTCTAGGTGTTCAGATACCTATCTCCTGTCTAAGCCCCAGAGCATTCATGAAGTGGGGGAACCAGGGGGAAAAATTCAGCCACCTAAATCTCGGGTGGAGACCAATCCGGTTGGTGGCATCTGAACATGCCTCTCAGAGAGATGCAGATTCAATTTCCCCCTCTGAGGAAGGAAGAGAAGAGATTCTCCCACTTTGCAGAAGAGGCTCTAACCACTGAACTATGGGATATTCTGAGGTGGGTCTTTCTCCATCTCTCCTAGTGAATCTGTTTCTCTGTGTATAAAGAATGAAAGAGTGATGGGATTATGGTGACTGGACCCAGGATCTTCCACCTCTCGGCTGGGTGCCTAACCACAGGATTATGGAGCCATTTTTACTTGTAGGTACATGCTCTTTCTCTCTCTGGCCCAATGACTATTTATCCACAGTGGAAGAACCATTGGATAGGGGAGCAAGAGAGAAAGCGAGCGAGAAAGCGAGAGAGAGCGAGAGATCATGACTGTGTAGTCCAATGGTTAGGGCACTCATCTGGGAGATGGGAATCCCTGGGCTCAGTCCCTCTGCTCTAATCATTATTTATTTACAGTGGAACATCTTCAACAAGATGTGGAATATCCCATAGCTCAGTAGTTAGCATACTCTTCTGAGAAGTGAGAGACTCTTGTTCAAATCCGTTCTCCACAGCAAGCAGAGGGGGGGAATTGGCTCAGTGTCTCCTACATCCCAGGTGTTGTCCCAAACATTAGGTTCCAAGTTATAAAAATGTTTGGCAGCACCACCTTCCCCACACTGATTTGTAAAGGGACCCAATCCTACAGGCATACTAAGAGACTGCCTACAAGACTGGGTCCCACGCACAAGATGACTGTGTTCAAGAATTGCTCTGGGGCTTAGATGGCAGATAGGCTTCTGGTTTCCTAGGGGAAGGCAGCAGTGCACATGTACAGAGGAAGAAACATAGGCACTGAGTGAGTTTAGGCACCTACAGGGTTTGACAGGAGTTTTGTGGATCTCAGGAGAGCCAAAACTGGGATTTAGGCACTTATGTCTTGGGTTTAGGTGCCTACGTATCTTCATGGATCTCACCCAAACTGCTTACATTTACCCACATATGTAGTCCCCTTCACCTCAACTGACCTACTCATGTGAAAAAAGTTAGGTGATATGTGTCTGCAGGATCAGAGGTGTCATAATATATTACTATATTATTTACACTGGTGCTTATGGGACAAAGAGTTGCATATAATATAGCATTTTTAAAATGGCAGAATTAACTCAGTGATAGAAATTCAATGAGTTGACAAAACACAATATCTTTAACGTTCAATTATTGTGAGAATTATCTTTTCTTTTTTAGGAGTCCTAAAAATAGACAAAATTGTTGTTCCGATAATTGTACACGATAGGCTAGATTTTTAAATGTATTTAGGCACCTAGTGGGATTTTCAAAAGTATCTAGATACCTAAAACTCATTCATTTCTATGGGTGTTAGGCAGACAGGTGTTTTTGAAAATCCCACTTTTAAAGGTGCCTAAACACCTTTCAAAAGCTGGCCCAAGTCTATTTGTTAAGCTTCCACTTGCTGCATGGAACCCTTCAACAAAACCTTGCCGTACCCAGAAGTTTTGCCACGGTATTAAAAGTGTGAATGTTTCCTTATTCATATTTATTTCATAAAGCAAATACTGTCTGACCAACCGCAGTTCACAGGGAAGAGGCTGGACGGAAACAAAGTCAACTTTGATTTGTTTTATATAGAATGGTCTAATATATGCATCGTGATTATAAGGACTGAAGGGATGTTTAAGGTACAGTCTATTTTTCTCCACATCCATTCAATAATCTTTAGAAGTGCTGTTGTGTAGCCATTCAGTTTTCAGCTTTCCTGCATAGAATACATATTTGTAAAGGTCATTCTGTGTCTTATAAATAAACTTACAGCCTTGAACACCTGAGCAAGCATTCAACGTGGTCCGGGGCTTAATCATCTTAGAAGCAAAATAACACATTTGGCTTTCAAATGAATTGCATCTCCCCACTGTTGTTCTGAAGCAGAAATCTATATTTAAGCACACCATATGTGCATTTTAACTGATAGTTGATTACTAAAACTATTCCTGGCTCAGTCCTTAAATTCATTTTATAAAGATCTGCTTATGCAATGATGTATTATGCAAAGCAGCATGTTTACAGCACATAGTTTTTATATTAATATATCATGACTATTCAGACACTGAACTCCTTTTCAGGATTAATATTTTATAGAAACTTTATGGGGAAAAAACAAACCGCTTGCTTTCAGAGGAAATAGTTTGAAGTATGGAATTGGTATTATTATTATCTGCTTAGATTAGGATGCGTTGCAAATAATGTTAAATGGTTACTGAACAAAAACAAGTTCTCAGCATGATGGAGAAAAAAAAAACAAAAATCAAAACAAAACAAACAAAATCCATATGAATTTAAATGTTTTAAGAATAGATAAATAGATGACTGTCTCTCTGTACTTCTTTCTGGTAGGCACTTTGGTCTTGAGGGAGGATTTGAGAGGGCAGTGGTCTTGTGGATCAGCTCATGTCCAGGGGGAAGCACAAAAGAAAGGATAGAGAAGGCTGGATTGTGGGAGAAACAGACAAATGAGGCATCATTAAAGGCACATAAGGGATGAGAGGGACAATGCAATAAAAGCAGATCAAGAGGATCAGAGTTAAGCATGAAAACAATGAAGAGTCCGGTGGCACCTTAAAGACTAACAGATTTATTTGGGCATAAGCTTTCATGGGTAAAAAAACCCACTTCTTCAGATGCATGACTCCATACATCTGAAGAAGTGTGTTTTTTTTACCCACGAAAGCTTATGCCCAAATAAATCTGTTAGTCTTTAAGGTGCCACCAGACTCCTCATTGTTTTTGTGGATACAGACTAACATGGCAGCTCCTTTGATACTTGAGAGTTAAGCATATCTTTCTAAAAGATATGCTATAATCAGGGCCGGCTCCAGGCAACAGCTTACCAAGCAGGTGCTTGGGGCGGCCGCTTCGGAGAGGGGCGGCACGTCCAGCTGTTCGGCGGCAATTTGGCGGACGGTCCCTCACTCCTGCTTGGAGCGAAGGACCTCCCACCGAATTGCCGCCGCAGATCGCAATCGCGATCACGGCCTTTTTTTTTTTTTGGCTGCTTGGGGCGGCCAAAACCCTGGAGCCGGCCCTGGCTATAATCTAGCTTCTGGGAGGAATTCTGTAGCCTGTGCATGCAAGACTTGGGGTAAGATGGTCATGATACTCCCTGCTGGCCTTGCAATCTGTATCTATTAATTCCTTCATGGTGTGTGGGGAGAACAGGATTGCTTGCATTGCCCTCAACATGCTCATAACACTTACAGCTCTGTATTAAAACAATTACTATAACCAAATATTGTGCTTCAGGGCTTCAGTTGGTTGCCTCTAGGGATCAGGAAGGAACTCCCCTGCCCCCATGGACGATCAATCACATATATTCTGGGGGCGGGGAAGGGGAGGATAAGGTTCACCTTCCCCTGAAGCATCAGAGAATGGGGATCACAGCTGGAGATGTGATGTCAGATGGTGTGGACAAGTGCTCTGAGGTGTCACAGAGAATCCTCTTTCTTAGATGCCTGGCTGGTGTGTCCTGCTCACTTGCTCAGGGTCAAACTAATTGCCAGATTTGGGTTTGGGAAAGAATTCTCCACCAGATCAGATTGGCAGGGATTTTAGCATTTTTTCACCTTCCTCTCCAGCATGATGTGTGAATCACCTGCTGGCATCATCTGGATATAGCTCACCTAATAAATTCCCTGCCATTGCAGGAGACTTAGGCATTGATGAAACCCTTTGGTCTAACTGAAGTCCTTGGGCTCAACATAGGAGTATCTGGGTGAAATGTAGAGATATACGGGAGGCCAAACTAGATGATTTATGGTCCCTTCAGGCCTTAAAATCTGTGAAATGAAGGCCCTGATGGCAAGATAAAGAAGCTTAACTATGATATGGAAGAGAAAGAGGAGACACTGCAGATGGCAGCTGATGAATGACATGAGTTTTAGGAAGATTGGAGACGAGTGAGATGAGACTACATTAGGAGGTCAGCAGGAGGTCAGACTAGATTATCATGATAATTCCTTCTAGTCTTAAAGTCTATGAAATATTTTGTTTGACCCCAAATTATTTTTTTCCTGATTTTTGAGTTCACCAAGAATTTCCAAAAAAATTGTTTCAAAAATATTTTGATTTTTTGGAAAAACCACCTAACTGCAAATTTGACTATTCACACAGCTCTACTACTGAGACATTAGAAGGAACAAGTCCCAGGCCCAAGAGACCACAGGGAAGCACTGCAACAGTAGCTTACCCCAGATCCTTGCACCCTCTCTATTCTTTCACACATGAGGGTCAGACATAATCTGCCTCATATTAAGCAGCCATCATTTAAAAAAAAAACCCACAATAATATTAGTGCTGCCAGCCCCAAATGCATCAATTGCCTGTTGATTGCTTCAATAACCTTTGCTCAACACAGACATAAAAGCTTTACAGAAGTAATTGTGACTAATCTGATTAATAAAATGAATCCTTATAGCTGTTCTTGCCTTTTTTTTCTGTCCAAACTGAATTTAGAACAGACTAACATAGCTTTCATTGGACTACAGATTACATTTGCTTTCCAAATGAAATTGTGAAACAAATGGATTTGATTTACTAGCTTGAAGGATGAGGTGTCATTTGTAATTCTTTTGTTCCTAGCTGGCAGTTTTATGGGAAAAAAATAATTGAAACAGTAGATGTTCTAATGTTGATGCTTAAAGATGATGCAATGGAGAAAGGACAATAACACATCTCCATTTCAGTTGCTAAATTCCATGCAAACTGGGCTGAGTAAAATACACAATCATAGACTTTTGGACTGGAAAAGACCCAGCACTGTTAAGCACAGCACAAAGGAATGACTTCCCTGGTTCATGGAGAGCAAAGGCAACAGTGCCAAACGAGCAGAATCTCCAGGCCAAAGCCAAGCTTCAGTGGCCTGAGAAGTTACAGTATAAGTCCCTCAGCAGAGAGGGATTGTGTCCTGCTCCCAGAAGTCCTGCTTTTCACACACACAACTTTCTTCATCCCAGGCTTCATACATTCCTACTCACACCCCAGTCTCCAAGTTCTTTCAGCTACTGCCCCCAACATTCCTCTTGCACATCCAAGGCCACCCCTGCAGTATCCTCAAAACCTCGATCAAGCACATATGGCCTAATAAAGCCCCACTCACTGTTTCTTCCCCACTTAGGGTGACCAGATGACAAAACTGAAATATTGGGACGCGGGGGGGGGGGGGGGG